>NW_006399947.1:5698439-5698905 GCF_000299155.1 Elephantulus edwardii
CCAATTGGTCCAGTGGTGAGAATCTTTGTCTTCTTGACATTGAGCCTCAGTCCACACTGAAGGCTGCAGTGTTGACCCTCTGCAGCAAGTGCATGAGGTCCTCATCAGTTTCAGCAAACAGGATTGTGTTATCTGCATAATACAGCTTATTCATGATTCTTCCACCAATCCTGACGCTACACTTCTCCTCATAGAGCCTGGCCTCTTGGATAATCTGCTCTGCATACAGGATGAAAAGGTATGGAGATAGGACACATCCCTGGGGTACACCCTTCCCAATTTTGAACCATGCAGTGTTACCCTACCCTGTTCTGACGACTGCCTCTTGGTACAAGTATAGGTTTCTCATTAGCACGATTAAATGTTCTGGCATTCCCATTCTTCTCAGAGTCAGCCACAGTTTGTTATGATCCACACAATCAAATGCCTTTGCATAATCAAAGAGACACAGATAGACATTCTTCTG
>NW_006399947.1:5699513-5701616 GCF_000299155.1 Elephantulus edwardii
CTGTGAATAAGTCATTGATTGTACAAAATTAAATCATTCTATCTCCAGCTTCATTTCTGTCACCAAGTCCATGTTTTCCAACTACTGATTCTTTTTCTCTCTTCCCAACTTTTGCCTTCCAGTCACCCATTGTTATCAATGCATGTTCGATCGATCTCCAACTGTAAAAGTTGATAGAAATCATCTATTTCTTCTTCTTTGGCTCTGGTTGTTGGTGCCTGTATCTGAATGATAGGATAGGATAGCTTTAAGAGTTAATGTATATAGGGTTGCTATGAGTCACAGGTGACACAATGGCACATGACAATAACATAGATAAGTCTATGCGGCATTTTTATTCCATAATGTGGATTTAAGTAAAAACAAAAAAAAAGTAAAGTGTGTAAAAATGTAAAATAAAAATGCACAACTGAGCAACATATGTTTTATAATTTAATAATAAATATCCCCTATTTATGCTACATATGTATTCTCAATATCTTAAATAGCTATCTTAAATATTCTTTACTTGTTCCTTTAATAAATAAGATAGTTATTAAATTAACAAGTAAGGAATATACCTAGCCAAATATGACCTTGAACCATAAAAAGAGTGACTGTCACTCATATTCTTCCAGAACAGACATGTAGTCTTCAATAAAATATTAATAATTACTTTGGCCTAGTTACTTTATTAATATTTTATTAGGATACCAATATTATATAAAAGATGAATGATCTATTTTGCCACACAAAGTATACTTTAGGCTATAAATATAAGGCATAAATTGATGACTCACATTCATTGTTTTTCTGAGTGATTTTGTTAAGATTTACTTTACTAGTTTATAATTAAGTCATTACAGATGAATAACATAATTTGTGTTTTTGTTTTGTTTTGTTTTTTTACCTGGAATTTGCTCTTGTAATTACCTGTAAACAAGATATCCTCATTTTATAAAATGGTCTGACTACAACTAAACATGTATAAATGATGTTCTGTCTGGGCAACAAATTTCAGAAAAGGATTGTATTCCATTGGACCCATAGGCAACAACATAACACATGTAAGAGATTGAAACTATCAACAATTTCATCTTGCTTGAATCCACAATTAACGCATTTATTACCAACAGTCAGGAAATAAGGAAACACATTCCACTGGGAAAATCTGCAGTTAGGGACCTCTCCAAATTATTGGGAAGTAATTTTGTCAATTTAAGGACTAAGGTGCCCCTTATTTTGGTCATAGTGTTTGTGATCACTTGCAAAGCACCTGAGAGGTGGAGAGTGAATGAGGATGACAGAAAAAGAATTGATGCCTTTGAGCTGTGGTGTTGGAGAAGAGCACTGAATATCCCATGGACGTACAAAAGAACAAACAAATATATCTTGGAGAGGATGCAGCAGGAGTGCTCTTTGGAGGCAAGAATGATGTGGTTTCACTTCATATGCTTTGGACATGTTACTAGGAAGAGATATTCTTTGGAGAAGAACATGATACTAGGAAGGTTGGAATGTTGATGAAGGAGAAGAAGATCCTTGACCAAATAGATTGATGTGGTAACTGCCTCAATGTGCTTGTGTATTAGTAAATGTGAGGCTTGTACAAGATAGAACAGGGTTCAGATATTTTATTAGTAGGGTTGCTATGAGTTATACTACACTTGATAATACCTAACAACAAAACAAAGAAGATATCCTCATTTTATAACATGGTCTGACTATAACTAAGTATGTGTAAGTGATGTTCCAGCTGGGTAACAAATTTCAAAAAGGAAGTGTATATATTATAAACCATTCATCATTCACATTCATTGATGCATGCATATACATTGATTTTACAATGACTAATTGAAGTATTTCAGATAACAGATGTTGCCCTGGATGTGATCACCAAGGTGTGCCAAGAAATCTGGAGAACAACTACTTGGCCAACTGACTGGAAGAGATCTATATTTGTTCCCATTCCAAAGAAGGGTGACAAAACTGAGTGTGGAAACTACAGAACAGTGTCATTGATTTCATATGCAAGCAAAATTCTATTGAAGATTATCCAAAAACGATTAGAACAGCACATCAGCAGAGAATTGCCCGAAGTCCAGGCTGGGTTTAGAAGGGGTC
>NW_006399947.1:5702110-5706067 GCF_000299155.1 Elephantulus edwardii
GTCACTATGAATGGCGAAGAGATTGAGATTGTTCACAGCTTCAGTTTGCTCAGCTCCACAGTTAACACTCTTGGCACCAGCAGCCAGGAAATTAAAAGAAGTATTGTGATGGGAAAGTCTGCTGTTAGGGACCTCTCCAAAGTACTGAAGAGCAATGATGTCTCTCTGGAGACTAAGGTGCATCCGATACATGCCATAATCTTTGCAACTGCTTGTTATGCTTCAGAGGGTCGGACAATCACTGGGGAGGATAGAAGGAGAGTTGATGCCTTTGAGCTGTGTTTCATAAGAACTCTCATTTTATTATTTTTCCATAAAAATTTTAAAAATCATTAAAATGCCATCATTCATCACCTTTCTACAAAAGGTGTCAAGTAAGCATTATTGGACCGGGCGCCGAGGCTCAGTGGGTACAGTCTGTTGAGCCCTTCCAGGCAGCGTGAATGGCGGTGGCCTGTGCATGCGGTGCGGTGCGTTTCTGCTGCATGCTGGAGGCCGTCAGGACAAGCCGGTGCTCACTGCATGCCAGCCCGCCCAGCTGAGCTTTCGCCAAGCAGCTCTTGCTAGGCACAATGGAGAAGAAGGAAGTTTTCCCGTTTCCAGAAGTTACTCAAGAAGAACTTAATGAAATTAATCAGTTTGTGGGACCAGTAGAAAAATTCTTCTCTGAAGAGGTGGACTCTCGAAAAATTGACCGGGAGGGAGAAATCTCAAAAGAAACTTTGGAGAAACTGAAGAGCCTAGGGCTTTTTGGCATGCAGGTCCCAGAAGAATATGGTGGCCTGGGCCTCTCCAACACCTTGTATGCGTGGTTAGGGGAAATCACCACCCTGGACGCATCTCTTACTGTGACCTAGTCAGCGCACCAGGCTATCGGCCTTAAGGGGATCATCCTGACAGGCACTGAGGAACAGAAGACCAAGTACTTGCCCAGACTGGCGATGGGGGAACACATCGCAGTCTTCTGTCTCACAGAGCCAGCCAGCGGGAATGATGCTGCATCTATCCAGACCAGGGCCACGTTAAGTGAAGATAAGAAGCATTACACTCTCAATGACTCTAAGATCTGGATAACCAATGGAGGACTGGCCGATATTTTTACTGTGTTTGCAAAGACAGAAGTTGTTGATGCCAACAATTTAACGAAAGACAAAATCACAGCATTCATAGTAGAAAGAAACTTTGGTGGAATCACTAACGGGAAACCTGAAGATAAGCTGGGCAACACTTTTGAAGTCCATTTTGAAAACACCAAGGTGCCCATCGAAAATGTCCTTGGAGAGGTAGGAGGTGGTTTTAAGGTGGCCATGAACATCCTCAACAGTGGGCAGTTCAGCGTGGGCACCACTGTGGCTGCGATGCTCAAGAAACTGATTGCAGTGACTGCTGAATACGCCTGCACGAGGAAACAGTTCAACAAGAACCTCAGTGAATTTGGATTAATTCAGGAGAAGTTTGCCCTGATGGCTCAGAAGGCCTACATGATGGAAAGCATGGCCTACCTCACCGCAGGGCTGATGGACCGGCCGGGCTTTCCCGACTGCTCCATTGAGGCTGCCATAGGGAAGGTGTTCAGCTCGGAGGCTGCCTGGCAGTGTGTGAGTGAGGCGCTGCTGATCCTCGGGGCTCGGGCTACGTGCGAGACTACCCTTAACGAGCGCCTGCTCCGAGACTCCCGCATCCTTCTCATCTTCGAGGGGACCAATGAGATTCTCCGGATGTACATTGCCCAGACTGGTCTGCAGCATGCTGGCCGCATCCTGACAGCAAGGATCAACGAGCCGAAACGGGGAAACATAAGCACAGTTATAGAAGCAGTTGGACGGAGGCTTCGGGACTCACTAAGCCGTACCGTGGACCTGGGGCTGACGGGCAAGCTGGGTGTTGTGCACCCCAGTCTTAGGGACAGTGCCAACAAGCTAGAGGAGAACGTGTATTACTTTGGTCGCACTGTTGAGACGTTGCTGCTCCGCTTTGACAAGACCATCATAGACGAGCAGATGGTGCTGAAGCGCGTTGCCAACATCCTCATCAACCTGTATGCCATGATGGTAGTCCTGTCGCTCGATTCGCATTGGACTCCGAAACCATGACCACGAGATTCTGTTGGCCAACATCTTCTGTGCGGAAGCTTATATCCAGAACCTCTTAGCCCTGTCTCAGCTGGATAAGTATTCTCCAGAAAATATAGACGAACAGATTAAGAAGGTGGCCCAGCAGGTCCTGGAGAAGTGAGCCTACATCTGTGCCCACGCCCTGGACCAGACATCCTGAGGTGGGAGGGCGGTGCTCCCACCTCCACAACCATAGTGAGGTGTCCAGCCAGCTTCCAGGCGACGCTGTCCCACAGGGTAGAGAACTTGGAGTCTTAGAAGATGAAGCTGCTTTCCCAGGTGTACCAACGGAAGGGCTTTCCTCCTTGCCTGAAAGATCATCTTTTTGGTTTGTGCCACGGCTCTTTGTCCCCAGGCATTGCTGCCCGGCATGGCTGATCACAGCTTCTGGATAGAGATGGTGACTGATGGGGAGATGCCAACTACCGGAGCTCGGGGTCTCCTAACAGCTTAGGTGACAGCACAGCTTAACCATTTCCAACAGACAGCAAGAAGGCTGTCTCCACGGTGTTCATTTAAACTAGAAGCAAAAGGTACTTGAAACCAGGAACCGATTAATAAAGAATGTATCGTGTAAAAAAAAAAAAGAAGCATTATTGGAGGATTGTGTATTCACCCATATTCTGACACTCTATTTTAATGCTTCTTTGAAGTGTATGTAACTTTCACTTGAATTTACCATTATGATTGTTTAGAATTTACTGAATTATGTTCTAAACTAAAATTTTAAGAAAAGCATCTGAGGCAAAGACAACTAGCCCACGAAAAATATTGATCAAAACTTAAACTTCTGCGTTTTGAAGGAATTTTATTGTTTTCAAAAGGATATGATAAATTATTATGCATTGACACCAGATGACAATTTGTTCGTAACTTTCCTCAAGAGCATGTAAAATTCACTTATCTTGTCATTGTGTCATTTCCAAAAGAAGAGTTCTAATTTTGGTAGTGATGTGTTAAATGTTTCATAAACGTAGGGTGACTGAAAACTAGCATTAATGTTGAGGTTTCAGTGGGTTTACAATGATACACAGGAGTTCAAAGAATCTGTAAATATTCTTTAAAGTCTTTATTTGGTCAACCATTAAAAGAGCACTTTATATCTTCATTTAATGTATAATAAAATCAATTTTTATATTTCACTCCTTGTTTTCAGGTCCTTCTAAAAGTTTATGATCTCAGATTACTTTTTTAGATTAACTATAATATCAGTGTTTTATGATCTTAAATAGCATTTTTAATGTATGTTTATTGTAAATTTTAAAGATATTCATTGAAAAAACTTGAAAGACCACCAAAATTACACAGGAATCTATTTTTTTTGTATATTAACAAAGAGAATTAATCAGAAACAAAAATATTCATAAACCACTATAGTGTAAATTTTAAGATTTTGATGGTTTTAGATATGTATTCATAAGTTATGTATGTAGGTGTTAATGATACTAAGGATTCTATTTTACAGCAACATGTATTTTTATTCACTTCTTAGTTAAATATGTTAATATTGTATACCACCTAATGGGAACTGGCTCATTGCTGACCCACTAGTGAGTTTTCAGAGGCAGTTAATTGCATAAGAGGAGAATGACCATCCTTCTCTAGTGAAGCAGCTAGTGAATTTGAAGAATGTGCGTTCAGAATTGCAAGGCAGCTTCTTTCCACTTTTGTTATTGTGCACAGTTGAGTTGAAACTGATCCATAGCTGACCCCCCAGAAGTTTTTCAGAGGTGGTTAATCACACAGGAGGAGATTGCCTATCTTTCTCCTGTAGAGCAGTTGGAGGATTGATCTGCAAGTCTTCCAAATTGTAGTGCCGCTTCTTGCCACTGTTGTTGTTGTT
>NW_006399947.1:5706562-5736272 GCF_000299155.1 Elephantulus edwardii
ATCGCGATACGCTTTTTGATTTCCTGACTGCTGGTACCAAGAGTGTTGACTGTGGAGCCGAGCAAACTGAAGCTGTGAACACTCTCAATCTCTTCTCTAGACAATCCAATTATCGATTACTATGGTTGTTAACAGCTCGGCTTCACAATCAATATTCTTAGTATCAGCAGTCAGCAAATTAAAAGATGAATTGCACTGGGAAAATCTGCTGTCAGGGATCTCTCTAGAGTACTGAAAAGCAACAATGCCAGTCTAAGACTAAGGTGTGCCTGTTCCAGGCCATGGTCTTCATAATTACTTGCTTTGCATCAGAGAGTTGGACAGTGACTAAGAATGACAGAGGAAGAATTGATGCCTTTGATTAGTGATGCTGGAGATGAGTCTTGAAAATACCATGGACTGCCAAGAAAACAAATAAGTCTGCCTTGGAGAAGGTAAAACCAAGTTTCTCCTTGGAGGCTAGGATTTTGAAGCTCCGTCTCCTATATTTTGGGCACATTGCTAAGAGGGACAGGTCCTTGGAAAATGACATCCTGTTTGAAAGGGTAAAGGAACAGCACAGGAGAGGAAGACGCCAGATGAGATGGATTTATATAGTAACTGGGGAAGTGTGGGGAAGTGTGTCAGAGTCAGTGAGTATGGATCAGGATAGCACAGGCATCAGAGCTGCTGTAATAGGGTTGTTGTTACGAATCACTGGTGACTTGATGACACAAAACAACAATAACAGTCATAACCTTGTTTATTGGTTCAATTGTGAGGATTTTTACTGCTTTTTACGGTATTAAGATAGAATACATTTTGACGGTTGCAGTTTTTGTTCTTTTACTCTAAGTGCTTTAAATTTTCTTCACTTTTTGCAATAAGGTATTGTCATCTGCACAACACAGGGTTTTAATGAGCCTTCTTCCAATTTTGAGGTAGATTCTTCTTCACAGGATCCAATTCACTCAACCTATAGAAAAGGTATGAGAGAAGGAATAAAATCCTGATGTACCTTTTCTGATCGTAAACCATGTAGTATTACCTTGTTCATTTCAAAATAAAATTAAATTCCTTCACAACTTAAAACTTTGCTTCATTTTTCAGGGTGTTGTTTAGAGTATCTCTGGTGACCAATGTATGAATCTGTTAACTGGAAGATCAATTTTTGGATCTGTCTCTTCCTTTAAAGACTTACAACCTCAGAAACACGATGTATTCTCAATGAGTTAGAACAGAGTAGAAAGCAGTAAGTTTTAGTTATTCCTCAGAGCTAGTCAAATCATAATTCATTTTCAGTCTTTGTAGATCCAAGGCCAGTAATCTCAGTGGTTTTGCCACTTGCTTCTTGTTAATATGACAGACTAATCTAGTTTGGAATATTATTATATTAGTCAATTGCATTAAGCAAATAGATTTAGGATATTTATACTATTAGCCAACTGAATTATAAGTTTGTAAAGTTTAAGCCCATATCTATCTCACGTCCAACTATGGTCAATATCCATTTCACATTTTATTCACTCATCTGTTAATGCATTTAGCAAAGATTTAATAAAATTCCTATCGCTATTGGAAATATGTTGCTGTTGTTGTTAAGTGCCATTGAGTCGCAGGTGACTCATAGTGACCCTATACCTTTCATCCTCTCTCCAGGTTCATAGGTTTTCCAGAGGCAATCTATTATGGAAGTGGATGCCACTCCTTCTTCCATGCTTGTTTTAATTGAGGAGCTTCACCCCACCTTCTGTGTGCATTGGGTAGCCAACCATTAACACATTTGACACATCAGTGTCACAAGTGACCTTGGTACGGCAACTTGTACACCAGGGCTGTAAGACCTAGAAGAATGTCTGAACAAAAACAATGAAAGGCAGGCCCGAGGGCTGCGGATTAAAAGTCACCCACCTTTGGCTTGGTAGCGTCGCTTTCTGTCCACTGGGCCAGCTAATCTCTCTCTCTCTCTGTTGATATTATTGTTGTTAAGTGCCATCGAGTCACAGGCTCCTGGCTCCTGGAGGCAGAGTAGTCCTTCACATGTAACAACTACCGCAACACCCAAGCACACCAGCACCATGCTCTCTCTGGCGACCAGGTCATAGCAGTCCTGGGCAGAGTCATTGGAAATATAGAATAAGATAAAATCCTTATCTCATGGAATATTCATCCCAAAGAGGATGGCTGACAGTAAACTTTCTACGTAAAAAAAAAAAAAAAATCCCAAAAAAAAAAACAAGGCAAATTTTAATGGTGGTGAGTTCCTTGAAAACTTGTGAAAATGGGATGTAATTGAGTTAGGGTGGTCAGAGTAGACCTCTTTACATAAGAAAAAATAGAGTTGCTACAGTGCAAAACTCAACGAGAGTTTGTTGTTGTTGTTTTTTATATTATTATTTTTGTGTACGTGTACCGTCAAATCAGATCTAACTGGTACAGGAGGAGATTGTCCCTCCTTCCCCAGAAGAGCATCTGGTGGATTCGAACCGTTCACCTCTGGGATTATAGTTGCAGCTCCTTGCCACTAGGCCACCAGAGCTCCCCTCAATGAGAGTTTGAAGCCTGAATACAATTCTTGTCAAGTTGAGTTTGTTAAATTCAAATTCAAATTTTGCTCTCTATTTCTTCAAAATTGATTCAGAGGTTGAGCATTGAACTCCTCAGTGATGATGTATTCTTCTATTGCCAATGTTCTTCTTTTCAATTATAGGGAATGCTTTATAGTAGTATTTTCTTGAAAAGAATAATTGGCTCCTGGGATAGTATAACTTCAAATACAGAAAGGATTCTTTTTTTTTTTCCCCCAATTCTTTTTCCTCACTATTTCAAAGAGCCTATTTTGGCTTTGCTGGCCTTGTTGAGCATGGCTCTAACAGTGAGAGGGGAATAACCTGTTCTTATCAAAGAAGTATGTCACTTTATAAGCAGGTAGTGAGTTTTTCCCTTCTGAAATGTGTTAGAAAAAGTATTTCTCATTCAAGTGAATGGGAGAAGGTCACTCCAAGCACTGAATAGTCTTTTGGGCACTACCAATTTTTTGTGTGTTTTTTGTTTTTTTTCCTAAACAGAGTAGCTATTACTAATGTCTACTAAATAAATATTTCCTTGAGGTTTATCGTAAAATAAAGTGACAATTGAGTTACCATAATTACACATTTCTTACCACTGTAATAATACACTATCATCTTTATTGGTTGCTCACTTAATACAGATGACCTCTTAATTAAATTTTTCTTTTTGCTATTTCCTAAAAGAAGGTGAAAGCAAAAAATATAGCTGGAAACTTGCTCTGGGGAGAAACTGTATTAGTAAAGAGAAGATTTTAACAGCATTCCTTTGGAGGACAAAAACTCCAATACCAATTAAAATTACGAAGCAGCATCATAAATTAAAATTACATATTCTTTCACTATGTCCACATTAAGGTTAAAATAATATTTATATTCCTATGATTAAATTGGTACAGGGCAATTTTTCTTTTTCTTTCTATTAACTAATCTGATATAATCTCTAAAAGCATGATTAGAACCATCTGCTCTCTTTGCTTCATTTAATTATCTTATGTTAGCTGTGACAAGATGTTACTGGAGATTTATTGCTAAGTATTTCATTTCACTAGAGTTTGGACTCTAACATGTAAGCACGATCAAACTGGAATTCTCTGTAGCTTTTTTTTTTTAAATGTTCATGTTGTAGTTCTAATCTCTTTTTTTTCAGAATTTTTTTATTTTAAAATGAAAGTTTATGCTTTGAATTTCCATTTATTCATTGTTGCACACTTTCCTCCCTGCCCAAACCTCCCCCCAGTTTGCTTTTCTCTTTGAAAAGTTAAAAAAATAAAATTCTTTCATTGTTATACAATCTCCCGCCCCTGTCCCCCCGCCCCCCACCAGTCCACTCCATTATGCAGCTTTCATTCTGGACTCTTGTCATGACAATAATACCTAATCATATTTTCTTCCCAAACAATTCTCTCCCTCATCTGTTTCAATGCAGTATACATTATTTATCCCCTCTTACTTTTCCCTCTGTGGCTTTTCTACATAATTTCTAAAAAGCTGGGATTTAGAAAACTAAGCTCAAAATTTGATAAAAAAAGGAGCAAGATATAGTAGGCAGCATACATAATGAATGCTTTTATGTAGAATGTATTGTTGTTGTTAAGAGCCATCAAGCTAAACATGTCTCATGGTGACCCTATGAACAAAAGACCTGAACCATGGTCTGTAACTATCATAGGTTCTCCATGTTCATAGCGTTTCGAGGGGCATGTTGTTTAGGAAGTCGATGCCACTCCTGTTTCCAAGCGTGTCTCTATTCTGGGAGCTCTACCAAACACTGTCCATGACAGATAAGGATTATGACATTTCACACACCAGTGGGACTGCGTTCAACATCACAGCAATCCCAAGTTACTTTAGCACAGCAAATTGACAGATCTGTGCAGTACCACTTAAGAAGAATATTCATCCCTAACACAATTAACACCAGGCTTGAGGGCCGCAGGCTCCAAGGACTCTATGCCCTTTTAATTATAAAGCCAACCAACAAGGTCCCAGTTGACTCTAAACAGCAGGTTTCCAGTCCGCAGCTCATTGTTAGCTAAATCTGGCAAATCCAATCAGCTCACTCCCACTTGTGGAGGGGAAAAAAACTACAATCAAACAGTCCACAAGTGACCCTCAACAAAGCCAGAGAACCCACTTTGCAGAATCCAATCGTTTCACACATGTGCCACCCACCAAATTGGAGACTTAGTCTAGGCCCAACTGCCGTGTGTGTGTGTGTGTGTGTGTGTGTGTGTGTGTGTGTGTGTGTTGTTTTTGTTTTTAATTTTAAACTGGTTTATTTACAAAGTTCAAAGACATTGTTTTTCACACTGGATCTTTCCCATGTCTTTCACCTTAACATCCATCAAATTGTACAACCCTATGGTTAAATACCCTCTCTGTCCATGATAACCCCTGTGTTTCCCCCCCTTCATCCTCATACTATTCATTATACAGTATTTGTCCTTATTGTTCTGAGTTCACTTGGTGTAATGTTCTCTAGTCCCTCCCAAGTTAGACAGTAATTTACAAAATCTTTGCTTCTGCATGCTGCATAGTATTCCATTCTGGAATGTATCATAATTTCTCAATCTGTTTGATTGTGATTGGACATGTGGGCTGATTCCATGATTTGTGATGGTAAGCAACACTGCTATAAACATTGGTGTGTAAATCTCCATTTATGCTCAGTTCGCATTTTCTTGTAGTATATTCCAAGCAGTAGAACAGCTGGGTCATACGGAATCTCTATGTTCAGCTTTTTAAAACTGCTTGACAGAGGGATTGTACCATTTTACAATCCCACAAACAATGTATAAGAGTTCCTATCTCACCACATCCTCTCCAACATTTATTGCTGTCTGTTCTGTTAAACTTTGCCACTGATACTGGACACATGTGCCTCCAAATATGTAAAATATAGTACCCAAAGTATTCTTGCTTTGTTTTTTTCTTTTTCTCTTATATATTGTTAGAAAAATCAATATGACTTATAAATATTTTATTCCAAAGGTATTCAGCAATTTGATTATTTAGTATTTTATTGATAAGATTATTTAGGGAAGATTGTTTGAAAGAAAAGATAAAATATTCTCTGATCTTACATTTGCCTGCTGTCTTTTCTTCTGGCCTAGTGGGTAAGGAGTTTTATTATCTGCCTGAAGGAATGAAGTCAAAACCACTGGCAATCTCCTCCCCTGTATTTAATTGTTTTTCAACCTCTGAAATATGCAAGAAGGTCAGCTATGAGTTGGTTCTGTTTCAATGACAATGAGTTGAATTAATTTTGAGTCCTATTTGTTTGTAGTAGTGTCACATGGACTTTTTTCCTTCCAAAGTCTCTTCTCAGATATTGCCTCACAAGCTAGTTTAGTTAATCATTCAGTTATTTAAGATTTCTAGAAAAATTCAGTGAGTCATCACTACATGTATAAAAAACCTACCTCCCCATCTCCTCATACTCCCTCCACCATCTAGAATACAAAGCACACCAAGAATTTTCTAGTAGATAACAAGTAAAAGTGCAGTTTGATGAACTTGCAATCTCCTGTTCTATTCAGAATTCTGTAATACTCTATTTTCCAGACTTTATATATTTAAAAAACCCCAAATGATGTAGTTACAAATGTTAGTAAGATTCAGACATTATGAATAATAATAATGTGTTGTTGTTGTTGTTATGTGCTGTCAAGTCACTTGCGACTCATAGCGACCCTATTACAACAGCCCTAAACTCTGCTCTGTCCTGTGCCAATCGCATATATGATAATATGTTGTTGTTGTTGTTGTTGTTAAGTGCCATCAAGTTGTAGGCGACTCATAGTGACCCTATGAACAAAAGACCTGGACATTGTATAACTTTCGTTAGGCAAGCTAATTCAGAAGTGGATGCCAGTCCTGCTTCCAGGCTTGTTGTAATTGGGGAGCCTACGCCAGTGTCTACCATAGGTAACCATAATCGCATTTGACACACCAGTGTCACAATGTTCAGCTTCAAGGCGACCACGAGTTATCACTGTACAGCAAGTGAACAGGCCAAGACTATATGACCTAGAAGAACGTTTGACCAAAAACAGTTAAAGACATGCCTGCCTGATGGCCGCAGATTAGGGTCACTCAAATGATGCAGTTACAAATGTTACTAAAATTCGGACATTACGAATAATAATATATGATAATATATGATAAAGAATTGATGTATTTATTTTTATATTTTCCTAATTGTGAGAAACTACTCTTCACAATGACTGTTAAAAAATAGCTATTTATGAAGTAACACTGAAAACTAATAAGCAAAAGTTTGCAAGTCGTGGATGTGTTAGACTGACACACCATCCTACCTCTGGAACAAGGCCCAACAACTGCTGACCTTTCCTTGCCTCGTATGCCATGGCTGACATTTCCAGGAGAAACCAACAAGCACCTGACAAGGATGAACAACTTCCAGGACTTCTGGATCCTATACTGCTGCCTTAATTTAAGAACCCCTGCCAACTGCACCATTAGTATGTTTGCTTATCCTTATAGTTTTTTCCTTGAGCTGTCATTTGTCTGTCACTTTCTTCTATTGAGGAAGTGTTTTTACATGTTGTTGCTCTTAATACCTCATATAAATATATGTTTGCTATTATCAGGGTTTTTTTGGGGGGAGGTTTAACACTTGTTTGTCAGATACTGTACTAACGTGGATACTCCAAGATTAATACAGATGAGGAAGAAGGATTTTCCATCTAATACTGAAATAACAGGTCTTGTAAAGCCCAATGAACAACAGAGCACATTTAGACTATCAAATATAGCGTCGGAGGGTGAGTTATCATTTCAGAAGACAACAAAAATAATGAAGAATAGTTGTAAGCATCCAATAATAATTGGGAAGTGGAATTATGAAGTATGAAAGTAGAAAAATTAGGCATTGTTTAAAAACAAAGAGAATGCATAAAGAATGACATACTAGGCATTAGCAAGCTGAGATGGATTGGGTTTGTCACTTAGACTTAGAAAACCATAGGATCTACCAAACTGGGAATTAAAAACAAACGAACAAACAAACATTGTATTTCGATCAAAAAGACCCATTTTAGATCCACTCTAAAGTACAACATTGTCAGTGATGGACTAATATCTATACGCATACAACGAAGACCTGTTAACACTACTGTTATTCATATATGTTGTTATTACGTGCCATCGAGTCGTTTGCTACTCATAGCGACCCTATATACAAGAGACCTAAACGCCTTTCTATCCTGTGCCAACCTTGCCATCTCAAACACTCTCATTCCCACCACTCCACTCACAAAATTGAGCCATCTCATCTAGGGTATTCCTTTCCTGCGCCGTCCTTCCACTCTCCCAAACATGATGTCCCTCTCTAAGGACCAGTCCGTCTTTGCAACATGCCCAACATATGTCAGACGAAGCTTCAGAATCCTTGACTCCAGGGAACATTCTGCCGTCAACTTCTCCAGGACAAACCTGTTTGTTCTCCTAGCAGTCCATGGTATAGCCATCACACTTCTCCAGCACCACAGCTCAAAGGTATCAATTCTCTTTCTATCATCCCTATTCACTGTGCAAGTCTCTGTTGCATAGCATGTAATTGCGAAGACTATAGCCCTGATCAAGCGCACCTCAGTCTCCATCCTGATGTTGTTGTTCTTCAGTACTCTTGAGAGGTCCCTCACAGCTGACTTTCCCAAATGCATTTATCTCCTGATTTCCTGGCTGCTGTTACCAAGAGTGTTGACTGTGGAACCAAGTACTCTAAAAGTGTTAACTCAATCTCTTCATCATCCATACTGATGCTGCCAATTGGCCCCGTGGTGAGATTAAACAACCACAACTAATTGTCGTTGAGTTGGAACTAACTCACAGCTGACTCTCTAATGGGTTTTCAGAGACTATAAGCACACAGGAACACATCACTCATCTTTCTCCAGCAGAGCAAATGATGGATTCAAACTACCAACTTGTGAGTTGTGTTAGTGTTACCTGTCTGAATAAGGAAAGTAACAATCAGCATGTTCAATCAAAATAGAGTGATGGAGAGGAGAAAACATTAAAATTACTTCAGACAAATTTTCCTTTCCTATTGCATGTCATATGTCCATATTGTTCAGTGCTAAGCAAAGAGAATGCTGGAGATGCAATGAATACTTAGTTCTTTACCTACCACAAGCAGTTTTCACCTACATCAAGTGGTTTAAAACATTTTTTTGGGGGAAGGGCAAATAAATTTTATCAGCACATTGTCTTGGAAAGTTTTCTACTCTAGAAGATCTGTCACTAAAATGATAAAACTACATTTTGATTCTTCATTAGAAATATTGTTTCCCTGTTCTTGTGATGGTGAATAATGCTGCTATGAGCATTGGTGTATAAATCTCAGTTTGTGTCTCAGTTTTCATATTCTTAAAATATAGTCCAAGTAGTGAAGTAGCCCAAATGTCCAATCACAAAAGAATGGATTGAGAAATTATGATACATTCACACAATGGAATACTATGCAGCATACAGGAGCAATAACTTTGTAAATTACTACCTAACTTGGGAGGGCCTGGAGAGCATTATGCTGAAAGAAGTATCTCAGTTCCACAAGGATAAATATTGTATGAAACCATTATTGTAGAATGAGTATAAGTATCCATGAGGAGGGGAGAGGCAGAAGAGCAGAGGGATGTGGATGTGCAGGAGGAGAGGGGGGATTAATTACTGGGTTGTACAATTTGATGAGTGGGAGGGTGAGGGAAATTGAAATAATTTGTATTCAAATTTTGTAAATAAACTAGTAGGAAAAAAAGAATATTGTACACATTATTCTCAAAATCATTTGACTATTAATTTTATCCCTTAGAGTATCTATTTCCCAAGATTAGTGATGTTTAGAACATACTTTGGGAACCATTACTAAAAGTTATTATATTATTTTTATTCTTAAAAAAAGACATATTGATTATAGAATTTAGAATCTATTAATAGTATATAAAACCTTATTCTAGTATTTAGGTCTATTTTAGTATTATGGGATAGACATAGATGCAAAGCAAAGGAAATTCAAAGTACATATTTGTTCTATAAAGATATTACAAACATTATTCTACCATGTCTATTTTCTCTTTGGTCTCTTAAAATAACATTAAAATTTGTTCTTGCCATAAAAGTATACTATCCATTCTGTTGTTGCTGATGTGTTTTTGTTTCTTTGCTTGTTTTCTGATATGTAATTGTGTTATTAAGTGCTATTGAGTCACAGACAACACACAGCTACCTTATGAACAAAAGACTTGAACATTTGTAGAACTTCTCCAAGTTCATAGGGTTTCCGGAGACAAGCTATCTCGGAAATAGATGTCACTTCTGCTTCCAAGCTTGTTTTAATTGAGGAACTCCACCAAATACTGTCCACTATGGGTAACCATTAATCTTGCTTTGAATTAAAAAGTAAATAAAAAAGAAAAAATATCCAGAAGTCTTTGAATATATTTACTTTTTAATCAGGCCAACTAATTTTCACTTTAAATATAGAAGTGTTTTTAACTCAAGTTTCTCTACAAATATCATGTGAGCTGAATCCGGCTTGCATTTTATTATGTTTTAGGTTCTCAGTCCCAGAATAGGAATAATATAGAGAGGTAAAAGTAGTCAGGTGAATGTTCTGAATGGGATGGAATAGCAATTTTTTTTAACACTCCATATGGAAGGAACTACATTGACTGTTAAGTGTGAACTTTGTTGTGAATTTCGGCTAAATGAGTATTCAGAATTTTCAGAGCTAATTAACACACATCTTTATTCTCCTTAAATTTACCAAGGTTGTGCACACATAGAATTACCATTTCATTCCTAAATAATAGATTCAAATACACAGAACACACCAAATTTGAATACTTACGTTAAGGTACACCAGTACTTTTAAGTCCTTCACCTTCGAGTTGAACATGACTCATTGTGATCCTATGAACAAAAAGTCTGAAACCTCAGTACAACCATCAACATTTATCAAAGTTCATAGAGTTTCCAGAGGAAAGTTGTTTAATAAATGGATGCCACTCCTGCTTCCAAACCTGTCATAGAATGCTGAGTTGGTTGAGTCGCCTGCGATGTACAGCCACCCAATGTACAGCACCTCTGAATCCTTCTCAGTACTGAGAATTAATTTCACTAATTCCCACGAACAAACCCTCATCGCCCCATTTACTGTATCAGTCCATCTCTTCTGGGATCTCCCTCACCTGTGCCCCAGTTACTGTATCAGTCCATCTCTTCCAGGGTCACTCCCTCACCTGCGCTGTGTGTCCACCCTCCCGAGCATGATATCCTTCTCCAAAGATGGATCTCTCCTAGCCAAGTGCCCAAAGTAAGTGAGGCGGAGCTTCAAAATCCTAGCCTCTAAGGAGAGACTTGGCTTCACCTTCTTCAATACAGACCTATTTTTTTCTTGGCAGTCCATGGTATGTTCAAGACTTTTCTCCAGCACCACAACTCAAACTCATTCATTCTTCTTCTGTGATCCTTAGACATTGTCCAACTTTCTGAAGCATTACAAGTAATTGAAAAATTCATGGCCTGGATTATGTACACTTTGTATTTAGATTGACATCTGGACAGATCCATAACTGCGTATTGTCCTAGTGCAATTATTCCTGACTGCTGGTGTTAAGAGTGTTGATTGTGGACCTGAGCAAGCTGTGATTGCTAACAACCTTGATCTCTTCTCCATCCATTGTGGTGCTGCCAACTGGCCCAGTGGTGAGAATCTCTTCTTCTTGATGTTGAGCTTCAGTCCTTGACCTTTTGCATCAAGTGCTTCAGGTCTTCTTCAATTTCAGCAAGCCAGGTTGTGTCATCTGCATAACATAAGTTGTAAGTGAGTCTATCTCCAATATTGATACCACATTTCTCCTCATAAAGCCCTGCTTCCTGAATGATCTGTTCTGCATAGAGATTGAAAATATACTCCTTTTTTGATTTTGAACCATGCGGTGTTTCCTTTCTCTGTTCTGAGGACTGCTTCTTAACTATCACTATTTCTTATGGAATTTATTATATTTACCCAGATTATTAAATTTGCACACTCCAAAACTTGTTGTTTTGTGTCATTGAGACAAAACTAACCCATAGCTGACCCTCCAGCAGGTTTTTGAAGATGTAAATCACAGAGAGGAAGACTGTTCATCTTTCTCTTGTGAAGCAGGATTCAAATATGTGCTTTTAGGATTTTAGTATAATTTCTTATCACTCCTGAATTTCTTCATCTTTGTTTTTCATAGTTGGTGCATATATTTAAACAATAGTTGTTTTAACATATTTTCCTTTTATGCTATGAATTGTAGTAACCTTTCACTGACAACATTCTATTTCAAGATAGATCTTTAAATGCCCTTTTTTACTATGAATGTCATACCATTTCTTTTCAAGTTGTCAATTGCAGCCTAGTAGATCAGGTTATTATCTGATTTAAAATTACCAATTCCTATTCATCTCAGCTCACTAAAACCTAGGATATAGACCTTTATGTGTGTTCCATTTAATATTTTCAACTTCTCATTTTCCCAGATTTATACTTTGTACAGTTCATGTCCAAATTATTACTGGATGTTTGCACTTATTTATTTTCCTTTTGAGTCTTGCTACATCAGCAAATCAAGGTTCTTCATTGAGTGAAAACACAAATAACAGTTATGCACATGGACTTCACTAAATGGACTGCACAGTAATAAGTATGGACAAAGTTGTGGTCAGGGACTTCTACAGAGTACCGAAGAGCAACGATGGTAGTTGAGAGACTAAGGTGTACCCGTTCCAGACATTGGTCTTCACAAAAATCTGTTCTGCACCAGAGAGCTGGGCAATAAGGAATATAGAAAAAGAATAAATGCCTTTGAGATATGGTGCTGAAGAGGATTATTGAATATACCATGTATGGCTAAAAGAACAAACAAGTCCATCCAGGAGAGAGTGAAACCTAGCTGCTCCTTGGAGGCAAGAATTTTGAAGCTCCATCTGCCATACTTTGCACACATGGCCAGAAGGAACTAGTCCTTGGAGAAAGACATCATGGTTGGAAGGGTGAAGGGACAGTTGTTGTTGTTGTTGTTGTTGTTGTTGTTATGTGCCTTCGAGTCGCTTGTGACTGACTCAGAGCGAGAAAAACCCTCGATGAGATGAATTGACCCAGTGACTGGTGCAGTGAGGTTATGTGTTTCAAAGACAGTGGAATTGGCTCAAGATAGGGCAGAGTTCAGAGCTGTTGTACTGAAGGTCTCTGGGAGTTGCATCCAAGTAGATGGAACATAACAACAACATTAAAAGAAATTTTGAAGAACTTTAATATCAACATTCAAAATAAGACCAAGACTGTCTGAAACAGAAGCTACTCATAAGCAATTTCAAATAGAAAGTAAAAAAAAAAAATTAGAAAAAAGTACATTAAGAATCAACATATATCACCTTGAATGTACCCTAATTGAATTTAAATACTATCTTAAGAATAGATTTGATATATTGAATACTTGTAACTAAAGACCAAATTGTAGAATGAAATGAAGGACATCATTCATGAAGAAAGAAAAAGTTCACTGCAACAGTAGTCTAATGCAGGATATGTCCTTTTGTGACTGAGATATTTCATTCAGCATAATGTCTTCCAGATTCATCCATGTAGTGTTTTACAAGTTCATTGTTTTTCAATACTATCCAATATTCCATTGATTTTTCTATTCCTTTGTTGATCGGTACTTGGACTGCTTCCATCTCTTCTATATTGTGAATAATGCTACAATAAAAATGAGTATGTACAAATTGGTGTATGTCAAAGCTCTGATTTCTTTATGGTATATTCCTAATATAATAGTCTCGTAGCTGGGTCAATTGGACCATCTTATTTCTAACTTTTTGAGGAAGCACCAGACTGTCTTCCATAATAGTTGTACCGTTTCACATTCCCATCAATTTGTGTATGTTGCTCCAATCTTTCCACATCATTGGCAGTATTTGTTGTTTCCTATCTTGTTGAATTTTCCTATTGTTGCTAGGGTGTGATTGTTTTGCATTGTTTTTTTCATTATCATCTCTCTAATAACTGGAGATTTTCAACATTTCTGCACATGTTTGTTGACCATCTGACTTTTTTCTCTGGTAAAGTATTCATATTTAATGCTTTGCTCATTTTGTCAGAGGTTGGTTTTTCCTGTTCTTGTTAAAATGTAGATGTATTCTGTAAATTTTAGATATCTGTCCCTTATCAGATATGCCATTGTCAAATATTTTTCCCCAATATATGGTCTTCCTTTTTACCCTCTTGAAGAATTTTATTGATATCCATAAAAAACACTGTTATGAAAATAGAATTTACGTGAGGTTAGGGTGAGAACATGAAAATGAATACATAGACATAACACTGCCCTGGAATATCTATCTGCAAGCAATGCATAATTTCTTTATATGTATGATAATTTAAAAGATATATGAAACAAGAATTGCATTACCAAGTGAATTGAACAAGAAGAAGAGGGAGGGGATGGAGAAAAACATGCACCAATGAATGAATGAAAACTTAATCTTTCTCTAAACTTTCATTAATATCAAAATTCAAAGAGAGTATACAATAAAATTACTTAAGAAATTAAAAAAATTCATAACATACATTTCTATAAAGTTTATTACAAAGATAAAGGAAAATATAAATAATAAAATGGATTTCAGAAGAGACTTTGAAATTTGCATTACAACGAAAGAAGCAAAAAAGAAAGGGGGACTGGAATGCTGAGGTAAGGAGCTACAAGGGAGATTTCAAAGGACAGCTTGAAACGACAAAGTAAAATAATAAAAGAATTGGGAAAGGACCTAAGTTAGATAATCAAAAGGAAGAACACACTTGACATTTCTCAAGCTGAAAAAACTGAATAACAAATTCAAGCCTCAAGTTTCAGTACTGATACATTCTATGGGTTAAGTTTTGAATGGAGTAGGTAGTGTCAAAAAAAGAAGTGAGTTATATACAGGGTCGCTGTACCAAAAAAGGATTAGTTGACACTAAATCTTTTCAGGAAGTAGTATAATATCAGGATCCAGTAGTACTGAAGGAAAAAGTACAAGTTGCACTGAAAACACTGGCAAAAAGTAAGGCCTCAGGTATTTATGGAATATGAACTGAGGTATTTCAGAAAACACCCTGGAGGTTAAGTTAACCCTGTAGATAAACACTTGGCCAACTGTCTAAAAGCATCCACTTGTTTGTTGTCATCCTCAAAAAAAAAGATGATCCAAAATATTGCAGAACTTATCATACAATATCATTTTTATCACAAATGCTGTTACTGTACACAAACAAGAAACTGCCGGAAATTCAAGCTGGATCCAGGAAAGGAAGAGACACAAGGGATATAATTACTGATCTAAGATGGATCTTGATTAAAAGCAGAGAATACAAGAAAATGTTTACTTGTGTTTTACTGACTATACAAAGTCATTGGACTGTGTGAATCATAACAAATTGTGTATAAATTGAGAAGAATGATAATCTCAGGACACTATATTGAGCTCATGTAAAAGCTATCCATTGAAAAAGAAACAGTAGTTCAAATAGAACAAGGAAACACTCCATGGTTCAGAATTAATAAAGGTGTGAAGCAGGGTTTTATCTTTTCTCCATATATAAAATCTGTACATTAAGCAAAGCATTAGAGAAGTTGATGTCTATGAAGAAAAATGTAGTTATCAGGATTGGAGAAAGACTTTCACATCTTGCTTACATAAAGTGAAGAAGACTCAGAGTATTTTCTATCAAAGGCCGAAGATTACAGCCTTCAAAATGGGTTACATCTCAATATCAAGAAATCAAAATTCCTCATCACTGAACTGTTAGGCAACATCATAACAGATAGAGAAAAGTTTCATGTTGTCATTGTATTAGTTTTATTTGCCTCCACAGTCAACATCCATAGGAGCAGCAGCTATCAAATATTTAAAAAAAAAGTGTTGTGTTATGGAAAACTACTGTCAAGGACCTCTCCAAAGTGTGCAAGAGCAAAGGTATTAATTTAAAGACTTGCCAAATCCAAGTTATCTTTTCACTTGTTTCTTAAGCATCTGAAAGGTGGACAGAGTTTATCCTTGAATCTTCCCTTAATTTTGATGCTTGTAAAGAGGCCACATCAACGATAAAAATGATCATAATTCCAAAGAATAAATACTCAAAACACTGTATAGAAGAAAGATCTAATCTCTAATCTGCTTTCATCACTCTTTCATGGTATGTTCTTGAGGAAGTTACTTAGTATTTCTATATTTCAAATTCTTTCTTAGTCAAATGAGAAGGTTGGTTTGAATTATCTGTCATCAGAATTTATTAACTACCTGTTGTTTTATTTGAAAATGTAATTTTAACATTAATTTTCCTTAATTATAGAGTCAGTATTTTCTCAATTCAATACACACAGCTTAGCTCTCTCTGCCACTGAGTTAAAACCAACTTATGGTGAACCCTACAGGGTTTCCAAAGCTATAAGTCATGTGGAATGAGGCTTTCTCCTTCTGAGTCACGGTACCTTCCTAGTTTTCATGCTTACAGACATAGTTTGTTTTATTGCACTTTGCTTCAGTATGTTTTGTTGATAATGTAATCTTTTACAAATTGAAGAATTGTGGCAAATTTATGCTAAATAATTCTCTTGTTGGTATTGTTTAACAGTGTATAGGTTGCTTTGTCTCTCTTCAAGTGCTTATCTATTAAAATTTGGTAATTTTTGCAGTATTTAAAAGTTTACATGATGATTTTTCATATTTGATGGGCTGAAATATGATAAAACATGACTTTTACATGCACTGAGAAAACATAACACATGTGACTTGCTTTATTACAATATTCACTTTAGAGCATATATTTTATAACTGCACAATCTGGAACTGAGCCTCAGTATCTTAAAGTAAACTTATATTGAATTATATTGAAATCAAAGAGACTAAGCCTTCAATTACTTCATCTTTTGCTTCTTCTTGGGGGAGTGTGTGTGTGTGTGTGTGTGTGTGTGTGTGTGTGTGTGTGTATTCAATGTCATAGACAATGATAATAATTAGATGGCTTTAATTTTCTCTTTCTCTTCATACTTTATTCTCTAGCTTTGTATATTCTTCTTAATCTCACCGTTACACTTTCTTGTCATTGTGATTGAACTTGTCTTCCAGGCTTATTACCACTGACTGTTGCAGAGTCCCTTGTGGATGCCTCTCCGTCTTCACTGTAACAACCTTTGACACGTGTTATAGCTATTTTAGGAACTTCCTTACCTACTCTCTCTTTCCTTCTTTATTTTCTCTTCTTGCCTTTTCCCCCTACTTTATTTCTGAATTCTCTAAGGGTTTGGCTATATATATTGGCACAGTCTTTGTTAATTTCAAGCCATGTCCCTCCCAAGTGGGCCACAAACTGACCAATCCCTTCAGTGGATCATAGTCACTTCATTTACACAGGCTTCAGTCACTTTTTCATTTGTATAATATATAATATATTGCCCAATCCTTGGATGGTACTTAACATTTAGTATTCACTGGACAGACTGTAGTCTTGAGACAAACAAAAAGCACTAAACTATGAAGTTGTTTAAAGTTTGCCCAGGGAATATGAAACAACTTCTACAAAAGTAATAAACCCACTAGGATAGAAAATTAGGGCAAAGGCAACTACTCAGAGTTTATAGGAAACAGCTCAAGCTTATTTTTCAAGAACCAAAGCAAAAGGTCACAATGTTGTAGTTGTTTAGTGCCATGTCATTAAGTTGAGTACACTCATAGTGATTCTATGAACAACTAATCTGAACACTGTCCTATTCCATGGTATCATTGTAATCTCTGACACATTCAAACTTTTTGCTGCAGTTTTTGTGTCAAGCCATCTGGTTAAGGGTCTGTTGCCACCTCTCCACCTTCCCAAGCATGATATCCTTCTCCAAGGAGTAACATATCCTACTAGCAGGCCCAAAACATATGAGATGAAACTTCATCATCTTTGACTTCCAGAAGCGCTTTGGCAGCACCTTTCCTAAGACATATCTGTTTGTTCTTTTGGTGGCTTATGGGACCTTCAGCAGTCTTCCATAGAGATTCACGCAGCTTAGGGAAAATAACGGGCAGCAAAAGAACAAAGGGTTTTACACACTATATAAGCATTATTTCCTTCAGGCCACAGGCACTCAGGCCAAGTATGAGATCCTCGCATACAGGATCCTCCTAAAATTTAGTGGGTACCTCAGAGATTATCTTCCTGTGTTGACTGGGAAGTTATAATACTAAATTGGAGAGTTACAATCCCCAAGAACCAGAGGAATATCATCCTAAAACGGAAACTCAGAGGAATGGACTTTCCTCCAGAATTGTCAAAGAGAATAAGAAAACAAATAAACAAACAAAAACACACCACTAAAAACCTTTACCTTAGAACTGGGATTTGGATATAAGACATGGACATTTCTAAAGTGAAATTTATCTATTGGTCTATTGGTAAATTACTTGATCTACATATTGCTAATTACATGTAGCTTGGATATTTATTAGTATTTTATTTAGAGCAGCACTTGTCTGTCAGTTTGCTATATGTGTGTGTTGCTGTGATGCTGAAAGCTGTGCCATCAGAAAGGTCATCCATGCCAAACAGGTTTTGATGGAGCTACCACATTAAAGCAGACTAGGAAGGAAAATTGGCCATGCACTTCTAGAATAACAAGCTTCTGAAAACCCTATAAATGATGTTGTTGTTACATACTGTCAAGATGAATATGACACATATAAACCCGAATAACAAATCTGAATCCTGTCATAGTCTGTGCCATCCTCAGTATCTCTGACGTTTTTGAGTTTTCGAATCTATTATAATCCATAGAAGCCCATGAACCACAGATCTGAACGCTGTCCTTTCTATGCCATCCTCACAACATTTGACACACTAAAGCCCCACTGAAGTAGTTACTGTGTCAATCCACCTAGTTGAGGGTCTACCTCTCTTTCATTGGCCGTCCACCTTTCCAAACATGATGTCCTTCTTTAAGGAATAGCCTTCCCTAGCAACATGCCTGAGGTATATGAGACAAAGATTTATCATCTGCCTCCAAGGGACACTTTGTTGTACTTTATCAAATACATATTTGTTTGTTCTTTTGGCAGTCCGTGAGATATTCAGTACTCTTCTCCAACACCACAGCTCAAAAGCATCAATCAATTCTTCTTTTATCATCCTCATTTTATGCTCAGCTCTTAGATGCATAGTAAGTGAAATGAAAAAGTCACATAGAGGATATAAATTCAATACGTATGTTAAATATAATAGTGAGTATCTTCTCTATTACTTACATGTTAGAAAGGGCTAGTGGTCACGTGGTTAGGGAATTTCATTGCCAATCAAAAAGTAGGTGATTGAACTTCACCAGGTCCTCCAGGAGGGAAAGATGGACAGTCTTTTCCAGTGCAATTTAGATACTGTGAAATCTAACTGGAAGTTGGGGTATAAGATTGTTTTGACTTGAAGACAACAGGACTTAGATTTCTTTTTTTAACTTCTCTGCTATTGGAACTCTTATGCAGAGATTATCTCATTTAATATTCCTATGTACAATAAACATGTTTACAATGAATAAGTCACTGATTGTGCAAAATTCTATCATTGTAGCATGTAGATTTTTATGTTAGAGAGGAATGGGGTTTTTTATTTTTGTTTTTTGGGTTTTTTTTTTTACTTTTGCTCATACAAAAGACATTATTTTAGCACATAAAAACTAATTGTATTTTTTTCAAATATAAAATAAATTTTAATTACTTTATATTTCTGTATATTTCAAATGTATGTATTAATTTTAAATAATTAATCAAAGTAAAATATTTGGTTCTAATTTGGCTAATATTCCAGACAAAACTACAGTGCAGAAATAAAATTCCTTTTTCTTAAGTAAAATGTAGAAGACTTTGTTGTATGCCATTTAGTTGGAAACAACCCATAGCTGACCCTCCAGTGGATTAATAAAGAGATAATTCAATAATAAATAAATAATTTATTCATAAATCCCACAGGAGGAGATTACTTTTCCCTTAAACCACGTTTTATCAGTAAGTTAAAATCTCAGCCAGTCAAAATTACTTAATTACTCCTTCACACCCCATAATCATAAGTACACTTCCTCTGTACCTCCAGAATTTCATAATAACATTTGGTCTCTGGAAACTCTACGAACTTTGATAAACGTCAACAAATGTAACCGGGCTTTCGGCCTTTTTTTTCATAGGGTCACTTTGAGTCGTGCTCAAGTAGAAGGCAATCAGCAACAACAATATGTAAGAATAGACTCTCTGCCCTCGATACAGCGTAAATCATCTTAGGAAAATAATTGTTGTTGCTGTTTACTTTTAGTGCATCCTGCTTTCTGTGACACCTCGGTAAGAAGGACTTATCTCCGTGTTTCCTGCAACATTGGTCTTGTTATTACAAACTCCTCGAGGTTCCGTTTTTATCTGGATCTCTCCTTCATATTTGATGGACAGTTTTTCTGGGTATAGTATTCTTGGTTGTGTTCTCTGAGTGTTCAATATATGTAATTGCACTCTCTTTTTGCTCGCATGATTTCTGCTAAAAAATTGGCACTTAATCTTATTTGCTCTCCCTTATACATTACTCTTTGTTTGTCCCTTGCAGCTTTCAGAATTCTCTCCTGTCTTTTATTCTGGCAAATTTGACTATGATATGCTTTGGTATTTTTCTTTTGGGGTCTATTCTATATGGTATTCACCTATCTTCTTGAATGTATAGTTTCTCATTCTTCATTATGCCTGGAAATTTTCTTCTAGTAATTCTTCCACAATTTCTTGGTGCCTTTACTTGCTTCTTCCTATTCTGGGATTCTGATTATGCACATGTTAATTCTCTTGATGGTTTCCCACATTATTCTTAGGTTTTCTTCTTTTTCTTTTCTTTTTTATTCTGCTACTTGTTCTAGCAGATCAGCGGTGACAATTCTATCTTCTATTTCACCGTGTTCTATGTTCCATCTCTTCAACTCTGTTTATGTGTCTCTTCAACATATTGACAGCATCTGAAACATTGGGCCTCATATTTTGAACCATGTTTTCTTGTTTGTTCCAAAGCCTATTTAATGTCTTTTTTGTTTTATCTGCACTATTTTGGATTTTTTTTAAACTTCTCTTGGTTTTTGCTTGCAATGACCTGTAATTCTTTAAGTTTGTCTTTCACCCATTAAAAATATTCAAACATAGTTCTTTTAAATTCTGTGTCAGAAAGTTCCATCATACTTTCTGGCTTCAGGAAATCCATTGGCACTGTGTAGATTGTAAGTAGCCTGCTTCGTATGTGACATTGCTCTGGTAGAACTTTTTATGCTTGAGGTGATAGCAGGCTCTTGATCAGATGTCAGTGTTCCAGAGGAGGGTGGGGCAGCTACCCTGCGTGGGTTTCTCTCTGAATTTTTAACTCAAGGGATGATGTGCATGAGTGCAGGAGAGAAAAAGGCTGTGAAGTACCACCCTCCTGTGTCAGACAACTGTTACATCCAGGCCAGTCCAAGGTGCCCTGGGTTAAAGGTAGTTCACACTTTGGGAGGGAAGAGGAAATCAAATGGGTTCACCCATGATACTGATGTTTCTGGTGCACTTTAGAGAGGTGGCAGTGGTCGTCCTCTAGGCATTGGGATTGGAGTGTCCATGCTGTTGCATGAAGGCCTTGGGATGGTGTGTACAGTACCTCCTGGTGGTGTGAGTGGAACTTCTGGGTGATGTGGTGGCAATTCCAGCTGTCATTGTGGGACTTCCAGGTAGTAGGGCTGGGACTTCGAGGAAAAGGCTCAGCAGGCTTACAGCTAGATGATGTCCTTTAGATGTGTTCAGGGTCCAGTAGCAGAGCCAGGTGTCTCTCACTTGAAGGTTGAGCCCTGCCAGGAAACTGTGCCACGGTCTAGTGCTCCAGGTAAGAGACCAGCACAGGACATATGAATAAATTTTTAAGTCATGTATCTACTTCTTTGAATGGATGAGCTGATACATGTTTGCACTGCAGAGGATATCATATTTTTTATATTCTTTTGCTTTTGTTCTGTGTTTTTTTTTAATTTTCTACTTGTTTATTTACAAAACTAAAATATATTGTTTTCAAGGATTTTTTTTTTAATTTCTCTCACCCCAACCCATAAAATTGTACAACCCCTTGATTAATTCTCCTTTCCTCTGTACATCCTCATCTTTCTGCTTCCAACATGTCCAACCCCTCTTGGATCCTTATACTAATTCTACAGTAATGGTTTTACAGTATTAATCCTTGTGGGACTGAGTTAGTTAACTCAGCATACTGCTCTCCAGTCCCTCCCAAGTTAGGTATAATTTACAAAATCATTCTTCCTGTATGCTGTGTAGTATCCCATTGTGTGAATGTACCATAATTTCTCAACCCATTTATTTGTGGTTGGACATTTGGGCTGTTTCCATGTTCTTGTGATGGTGACTAATGCTGCCATGAAAATTGGTTTACAAATTTCCATTTGTGCCTTGGTTCTCATATTCTCAGGGTATATTCCAAGTAGTGAAATACCTGGGTCATATGGAATTTCTACAGTCAGCTTTTTGAGAAAGTAGCAAACTGCCTTCCAGAATCTGGCTGTACCATTTTACAATCCCATCAACAATGCATAAGAGTTCCTTTATCACCAAATTTATTTGGAGAGGCAAGAGACCCTAAAGAAGCAAAACACTTCTGCGAAACAAAAAAGAGGTTGAAGGCACAGCATTCCCTGACCTTAAAACCTACTACACAGCAGTAGTAACCAAAACAACATGGTATTCATACAATGACAAGCAGATAGGCCAATGCAACAGAATTGAGAACACAGAAATGGACCCAGATGTCTATGGTCAATTGATATTTGACAAGAAAATCAAAGCTATCAAATAGGGAAATAATAACCTCTTCAACAAATGGTCCTGGCAAAAACTGGCCTTTGACCTTCAGAAAGCTTAAACAGGATCCATATCTTACACCATATGCATAAATCAACTCAAAGTGTATCAGAGACCTGGGAGTAAAGCCCAAATCTATAACATTCATAAGAGATAAACTGGAATCAATCTTAGAAGTGCTAGTCCAAGGTATAAAGAGATTGTCAAATACAACCAGAAATGTATAATCTGAAGAGGATAAAATTCATACATGGGACCTTCTAACGATTAAATCCATATGCACATCAAAAACTCCTTCCAACAGGGTGAAAAAAAAAAACACCCTACAAACTGGGAATACACATTTGGTAATACCATCTCTGGTAAAAGTCTTACAACAAAAGTTTATAGAATAGCCCTGGGCCTCCACAAGAAAAAGACTGATAACCCAATTACAAAACGAACAAAAGATATGGATTTTCACAAATGGCAAACAGACACATAAAGAAATGCTCTAAATCACTGGAATTAAAAGAGATACAAATCAAAACCACAATGAGCTACCATCTCACTCCAGTAACAGTGGCAAAGTTTAACAGGGAAGCAAGTAATAAATGTTGGAGATGATGTGGCGAGAAAGGAACTTGTGATATTCTTGATATCCTGCCAGAGCTCATCTGATCTTCACTCATTGCTATTCAAGGCCTCAAACTTGTTCCTGAGATGATTTTTAAATTCAAGTGGAATAGACTCAAGGTCAACTCTTGATTCTTGTGGAATTGATATAACTTTCTTTAGCTTTAGTTTGAATTTTCACATGAGTAGTTGATAATCTTCTCCACAATCAGCATATGGCCTAGTTTTCACAGTTGAGTTTCAAGTTAAATATTGAGCAACCCTACTACTAGACTTCTATCCTAAAGAGATAAGTCCTGTGACATGATTATATATATCCATGTTGAACAAAAAATCACTTATATTCACACAGAAATGGAAGCAAGTTGTCGTCTACTGATGAATGAACAAACACATTGCAGCACATGTACATGGCAGAATGCCATACAGTGCTAAAGAATAAATACGAAATTATAAAATGTTTCATAACATAATATGTCTAGAGGATATTATTCCAATTTAAGTCAATTATAGTAGGATAAGCCCAGTAACAGCCAACAATTGTAAAATGACAAGAAAGGTTTTGAAAGAAATATTTTGGTAGGTATTAGTAATTTTGAAACAAGAGTTGCATCTTCTTCTTAAACAACATGCCTCCAGAAACTTTATGAACTTTGATAAATGTCAATAGCTGTAGAGGATCTTTAGGTCTTTTGTTCATAGGGTCACTATGAGTTGTGTTCTACTTGAAGGTAATTAATACCAAACAAAATTAGGAATGGGAAGAGAAGAAAAGAAAAATCTCTAACTGCAGAGTATTATCTGAGTTGTAGAGAAATACATTGCATAAGAAGGTCTGAGGTTCAGCATAACATGATATAAGAAAAGTATTGGTTTATGCATAGGAATAAAAGCAACAATACTATTACATAAGCACATAAATTGAGGAACTGAAGTATATGAAAAAGAATGTGGTGTCAAGATTGGAGGAAGACTTACCAACAACTTGAATTACACAGATGACACATCTTTGCTTATAGAACATGAAGAGAGCCTGATGATCTACTGAAGAAGATTTTTTAAAATAAAAATTATAGTCATCTACATGAATAACATCTTAACATCTAGAGAACAAGAATTCTCATGACTAAACTAAAAGGCAATATGATAGATGGAGAAAAGAATGAATTTGTCAAAGATTTAATTTTGCTTCTCTCAACAATCAATACCCAGGCTAGTAACAGTGAAAGAAAGAAAAAGATTTGTTGCTTTGGGAAAGCCTACTGCCAATTACCTCTCCTAAGTGTTCAAGCACAATAGTATTAGTTTAAAATGAGGTGTGGCTGATGCAAGCATTAGTATTTTAGCTGCTTCCTGTGCATCTAAAATTTGAACAATGAAATCAGAAGACAAATGAAGAATCTCCTGATTTCAGTTGTGTAACTGGTAAAGAGCATTAGATATACCACAGACTCATGGAGGAAAAAAAAATAAATTAAAAAAAACAACAACAGCAAAACCTTGGAGGTGTGCCTTAGAGGAAAGAATGGTGAAATTCCCTCTCATATTTTGATATGTTATCAGTAGGAATAAGCCTTAGAAAAAGACATCATGGTGGGAAAGGCAGAGAGTCAGGGAAACAGAATATAACCCTCAAGGAAATGGACTGACACATTTCCATAATAATAGATTTAAGCATGTTGGAGATAAGAAGGATGGTATAAGATAGAACTAAGTTCAAAATATTTTTTCATAGTGTCTCTATGAGTCATAATTGACTCAACAACACCCTAAATAACCACTTTACCCCAAAAAACATTGCAATAACAGCAAAACTAACATTGTTCGGGAAAATAAACAATAAATAGACTGCATTTGCACTGAAGTAAAGTTCAGAAGTCAGGAAGGGGCATGAAAGAATATATAGAAATAGTGAATCAAGGGAGATGAGTGCTTTTACACTGAAGAGGTTGCAACAAATATAATTTTTAAAAGTGCAGAAGTCATGCAATAGAAAGCTATTTTACTTTATAAACATTCACCAAAATCTCAATAAAATATGTTGACATTTTCACAGTAAGATAAAAATACTCAGACTAATGGAAACACACAGTAAAACAAACGTTCTAAGTGAGAGTACTATTTGCGAATGGACTCAAGCACATCAGAAATCATAATGATGGCTCAGGATAAGACAAGGTTCAGATGTTTTGGCCATAGCATTGCTGTGAGTCTTAGTAAATGAAACATAAACTAACAACAAGAAGGGGGATGGGGGAAGGCGGGAATGGAGCACTGAAAGTAAGTGCATAGTGCAAGTCCATTGGCTGAGTTCAGAGGTCCTAGTCCACCAGGCTCTCAGAAACCTGATGTGTAGTCACTAAGAGTTACCTTGATTTGATGGCAGTGAGTGACTGAGTAAGGGGCTAGGAAAGCATGTTATGTTCTGAGCACTGTGAAGTTGCAATGTGACTAGTATAAAAGAAGCAGCTATAAAATGGGCTGAGAGTAAACGATAGAGATATAGTGGTATTAGCTTACATAGGAATTTTCTGGTGATGACAAGACTTCTTGATAATGTTCTATGAAGTTATTGTTGTTTAGTTCCATTGAGTCACCCAGGATTCATAGTGACCTTATGTACAATAGCTCTGAACCATGCCCTATCCTGAAACTGTCTCACTGACTCCAACACTCCTACCTCCATAGCCGCAATTACCATGTCAACCCATCTCATCTGGGATCTTCCTCTCCTGCACTGTCCTTCCACCCTTCCAAGAGTAATGTACTTCTTAAATGACTGGTCCCTCTTCGTCATGTGTCTAAAGTGTAGATGGAGCTCAAAATCCTTGCCTCTATGGAAAAACTTGGTTTCATCCTCCTCAAGACAGGCTTGTTCTTCTGATACTTCATGGTATGTGTAATACTCTTCTCCAGCATTACAACTCAAAGGCGTCAATTCTTCTTCTGTCATCCTTAGTCATTGTCCAGTTCTCTTATGTATAGCAAGTAATTGCAAAGACCATGTCCTGGATCTGGCTCATCTTACTCTCTAAATTGACATCATTTCTCTTTAGCACTTCAGAGAGGTCGTTGGCAGCAAACTCTCCCAATGAAACTCGTCTTTTGATTTTCTGATGGCATAACAATTGAAAAGAAACAACAAACATGATTCTTTGTACATGCACACCAGGTTGTACCGAGAAAACTGGAGGACAACTACCATGCCAATTCCTATCCTTAAAAAAAAACATGACCCAACAGAGTGTGAATGTTATTGAATATCACTAATATTACACACAAAATCCTGATGAAGATTATTAAAAAAATAAAATGGGGTGGGAAACATTCACAAAGAAATGCTAGAAACACAAGCTGGGATTAGAAAATGTCATTGTACTAGAGACATTATTGCCAAAGTTACATGGATCTTGTCTGAAAGCAGAGAGTACCAGAGGAATGTCTATCTGTGTTTCATTGATTATGCAAAAGTATTTGACTGTGTATATAAGAACAAATTGTGGCTAACCTTGCGAAGACTAGGAATCCCAGAACACTTGATTGTGCTCATTCAAAACCTGTACATGGACCAGGAAGCAGTTTCTAGAACACAAGGAAATACTGTATGAATAAAAATTAGAAAGGGAGTGTGCCAGGGATACCTCCTGTTTCCAGTTATGTGTGAAGATCTGTCGAGAGGCTGCACTTTATGAGGAGGAATGTGACATTAGGATTGGAGGAAGGGTTATCAACAATCTTCATTATGCAGATGATACAACCATGCTCTCTGAAACTAAGAAGAACTTGAAGTGTTTGCTGTAGAAGGTCAAGGACTGTTTTCCTCAATATGGATTAAAGCTTAACATCAAGAAGACAAAGATTCTTACCACTGGACCAATTGATAGCACTGTGATGAATGAAGAGTTTGAGGTTGTTAACAATTTCAGCTTACTTTGCTTGTTTTACTGCAGTAGAATATGTTTATGGACTTTTTTGAAATGCCCTTCACCTTCAATTTAAACTTGCACATAAGGAATTGATGCTCTATTCCACAGGTAACACCTGGTCTTTTTTTGACTGCTAATATTGAGCTTCTCCACTGAATCTTTCCACAGATTTGTCAGTCTGATTCCTGTATATATCAGGTGAGATCAATATGTATAGTCACCATTTGTGTTTCTTTAAAAAGTTATTTACAATATGTATCAATTGTACAGGAAGGAGGAATGGCATCCACTTCCATAATAGCTTGCCTCCGGAAACCCTATGAACCTGGAGACAGGATGAGAGACACCCGAGCATTGAAGACTCTCCTTCATAGGGTCACTATGATTCGCCTGTGACTCGACAGCCCTTAACAACAGCAACAATATCAATAGTACAAAATCCAATCATTCAACTGCTTCATGTCTTACCCTAAGCCTGTAATTTCTGACTACCAGTATTTTCCTTGTTCCCAACTTTTGTGTTCCAGTCACCAGTTACTATTAAAGAAACTTGATTGTAATAAAAAAAAAAAAAAAAAAAAAAAATTATCAGACTGCAAAATTTGGTAGAAATTCTCAACTTCTTCATCTTTGGTTTTAGTTGTTTGTAAAGATACATGATTAATGGTTCTGATAACAGGTGTTCTTTCTATATGTATGATTGGTATAGCATTGCTAACAGCATTGTACTTCAGGGTGAATCTTGAAATGGTCTTTTTTGTCTATGAATGCAACCCTATTCTTCCTCCCTTTTCCTTTCTAGGCTTGTTGTTGTTGTTATGTGCCATCGAGTCATTTGTGACTCATAGCAACCCTATGTACAACAGCCCTAAACTGTGCTCTATCCTGTGCCAATCTCATTGCCTCTGACACACCCATCCCAGTTACCACAGTCACTGAATCAATCCACCTCCTAGAGGGTCTTCCTCTCCTGTGCTGTCCCTCCACTCTACCCAGCATGATGTCCCTCTCTAAAGACCTGTCTCTCCTTACAACATGTCCAAAGTATGTCAGACGAAGCCCCAGAATCCTTGCCTCCAAGGGGTAGCCTGGTTTAACCCTCTCCAGGATGAATCTGTTGTTTTCTTGGCAGTCCATGGTACATTCAATACTCTTCTCCAGCACCACAGCTCAAAGGCATCAATTCTCGCTCTATCCTCCCTAGTCATTGTCCAACTCTCTGATGCATAACCAGTGATTGCAAAAACCATGGCCTGTATCAGGCACACCTTAGTCTCCAGAGAGACACCGTTGCTCTTGAGTACTTTAGAGAGGTCCCTATCTGCAGACTTTCCCATCGCAATACGTTTTTTTATTTCCTGGCTACTGGTGCCAAGAGTGTTGACCATGGAGCTGAGCAAACTGAAGCTGTGAACAATCTCGATCTCTTCGCCGTCCATCCTGATGCTACCTATTGGTCCAGTGGTGAGAATTTTTGTCTTCTTGACATTGAGCCTCAGTCCATATTGAAGGTCGCAGTCCTTGGCCCTCTGCAGTAAGTGCATGAGGTCCTCCTCAGTTTCAGCGAGCAGGATTGTGTCATCTGCATAACGCAGATTGTTAATAGATCTTCCACCAATCCTAATGCCATGCTTCTCCTCATAGAGCCCTGCCTCTCGGATAATCTGCTCTGCATACAGGCTTAGTAGATCATCTGGTTCAAAGTGGCCAATGTCAGTCCTTCCCCAGTTGCTAATGCCTAGAATGTTGACTTTTCATACAGCCCATTTCTTTTTCTTCAATGTCTCATTTTCCTAAATCCATGCTTCATACATACCATGTTCTAATTTCAAATGGTGGTTTGTACCTGTTTCTCTTCCCTTTTTTTGTGTCTTCCATTCTGAGTGCTGAAATCCAAGGCTATATCTAACAATGTTCCTCCATTGTTAACAGTGTTTTGAAGAATAGTGTTATTTCTAAAGTGAATGTAAGATAGATGGCTAGAGCAGTACATCAACAGAGAATTGTCAGAAACTTAAATGGATTTTAGAACAGGCCATGATGCCAGGTATATCATTGCTGATGTCAGATGGGTCTTGACAGAGAGGAAAGAATACCAGAATAATGTCTATCTGTATGATATTGACACTGACTATGCAAAGACATTTTTACTGTGTGGTGTATAATAAAATTAAAGCGAACAACGAGAAGAATGGAAATGCCAGAACATTTAATTGTGCTACGTAAACCCTATATCTAGACCAAGAGGCTGTTGTTCAAACAGACTAAGGGAATACTGCATGGTATAAAAGCCAGAAAGATGTGTCATGGTTATATTCTTTCTCCAAACCTATTGAATTCTGTATGCTGAACAATTCACTAAAAACCATGAATTTTATGAAGGACAATGTGTCGTCACTATCAAAGGAAAATTCATCAACAATCTGCCTTATGAAGATAAACACAACCATGCTTGCTGAGGTTAAGAAGGATGTAAAGTACTGCAGAAGATTGTTGTTGTTGTTATTATGTGCCGTCGAGTCGCCTGCAACTCATAACGACCCTATGTACAACAGCCCTAAACTCCGCTTTGTCCTGTGCCAATCGCACTGTCTCTGATACTCCCATCCCAATTATCCCAGTCACTGAATCAATCCACCTCATAGAGGGCCTTCCCCTCCTGCGCTGTCCCTCCACCCTCCCAAGCATGATGTCCCT
>NW_006399947.1:5737107-5748122 GCF_000299155.1 Elephantulus edwardii
TCTCAGAGTCAGCCACAGTTTGTTATGATCTACACAGTCAAATGCCTTTGCATAGTCAATGAAACACAGATAGACTTTCCTCTGGTATTCCCTGCTTTCAGCCAAGATCCATCTAACATCAGCTACAATATCTCTAGTACCACGCCCCCTTCTGAAACCAGAAGATTAGGATTGGCAATCCCCTCCCATGAAATTGACTGCCCTAAAAACCCACTGAATCCTCAGCTATGGGTGAGTACCAACTCAATGACACACAACAATAACATCAACAACAACAACAGTGCAGTAGGTAACTTTAATTACTTAAGTGTTGGTGATTCATGCAAACCCACCTGGGAGAAAAATGCCATGATTTGTTTTAATAACAGTTATGAAACAATTTTACTTTGCACTGTGGCGTTACTATGAGTTATAATTTACTTCATAGCAACTGGTGTAATTTTTTTGTTTCATATATGTGCAAGCATGCATATAAGCATTGCTACAATAAATCCTTCCCTATATATTTTGTATCTTAAAAAATGCCTTTTTCAAAGTAAATGTACTACACATATAAACAATATTTAACAATCCTTGGAAATTTTCTGAATTTGTTACATGTAAAAGTAGTAATTTAGGATGCCTTTAGAAAGGAACATTATGTTTTGAAAAGTGCAGGGTCAGTGAAATAGAGGAAAATAGAGATAGATTGACACAGTGGGTTTAAGTGTGTCAGAGACGATGAGGATGACACAGAAAAGGACAGGGTTCAGTTCTGTTGTTCATATGATTGCTCTGAGTTATATTCAACTTGATGGCACCTAACAACAAAAAACCAACATTATTGGGATGAAAATTTAAGAAGAAAGAAAATGCTGAGAGAAATTTAAGGAGTATATTCTGTATATTGTATGTATTTCTATTCGTTCTATTGCATGTATTTCTACCTGCATCATTTCTACCTCTATGCTTACTTGGCAATATTTTAAAATGATGCAATCATTGAACTCATTGCATAATTACTGTTGTTAAATAGATGACATTTATTGTTACCTTTAGGTGCCATTAGATTAGTTCCAATTCTTAGTGACCATCTCATTAGAAATATTATTAATTTAACTCTAGTGGAAAAAAAATTTCTGTTTCTTCCCACAGCTTTGTACTGTACACGTTGGTACTTGATATATTAGAGATAAATACCTGTCATCAAGTCGTCTCTGACTCAAGGCAACCTTTTGTACAATAGCACACAATGTTGCTGGGTTCTACATTTTCCTCATGATCACCAATATGTTCTAATTTTATTGTTGGGAATATTGTGCCACTCTAGATTGACCTGCAGTGTATCTGCTTCTTTTTTCTGGCACTTAATTCACAAAATATAAATATGATGTTCTTAATTTATCCCTCCTAATGATGTGCCCAAAGAAGCAAATCAGGTAATTTCTCATATTCTATTGATAAGGTTTTATTGGCTAGTTTTTCAAAGTAGATTTCCAAACTTATTTTTCAGTTTGTCTTAATCCAAAAGTCCTTCCAAAACTTTTTAATCATTAAAACTAAAAACAAAAAAGACAAACAAGAAACAAACAAACAAAAAAAAACCAAACCCCAAACCCTTAACCTTATTGCTGTTGAGTTGAAACCAACTCCTAACAAATTCCACATCAGAGTTTCAGTGGGCTTGTCCACCTTTCTCCTGTGGGGCAGATAGTAGATTCGAACTACTCCTTTTTGGCCACCAGAGCTCCTTTCTTAACCATTACTTTTCTATATGTGAAATATTGATGGCATAATCTTCAGCACTACAGCAATATGTAAGCAACTTCAGTACATCAAACCGACAGGTGGTAGTTATGCATTATAAGAGAAACAATTAAGCTTTATAATTATTGTGTACTGCAGTTATTATCTGTATTAGATAAAATCATAAAACAGTCACAAATAAGAATGTGTGTATACTGTTTTTCATTTGTATCCAATGTTTAATAACTAATTACTAACTGATCTAATTACTAACTGATGTGATTAATTTATCCTAATGAATTTGAGGCACTGTTTAGTGTCTTCTACTTCTCATTGAAGAACTCCACTTAAGACTTTTGATAAGAATGTTCAGAAAACTGATGGCATACTTCGTAGGGCTTTTTACTGCTAAAGAATGAGCCTCTCATAATGCAAACAGGACATGATGCTTGGGAGATTGGAGGGACAGCACAGGAGGGGAAGGACCTCTATGAGGTGGATTGATTCAGTGACTGGGGTAATCAGGATGGGTGTGTCAGAGACTGCGATTGGCACAGGACAGAGCAGAGTTTAGGGCTGTTGTACATAGGGTTGGTATGAGTCGCAAGCGACTCGACGGCACGTAACAACAACAATGCAAATTTACCCCTATCTCTGAGGAAGAAAGATGAATAACTTTCTGTCATGAAAGTCACAACCTCAGAAACACATTGGAGATTCACCTGTATAAATTGGTTCTGACTCAACAACAATCAGCTAGAGAGAAAGAGGGTAATTCAAGAGCCTTGATGGTGAACTATGTTATATGTTGGGCTGCTAAGAAAAAAGATGTGATTAATAACTTTATATGTATGTAAAAGCTGTATAGTGAATAAAAAAAGCAGAAGAAATATGATGCATTAGAACTTGGCTTCCAGAAGAACACCCAAATCGACCTTGGAAGTGCAGCCATGATGTTACTTCAAATCAAAGATGAGGCAATTTCTTTGTCTCACATATTTGACTAACAGGACAAACTAATCCCTAGAGAGGGGTATACTGCTTAGTTAGGTGGCTTTCAAACACTCAAATTCACAACTATTGAGTCAGAACTTCTATTTTTTTCAGAGTCTATAAATTGCACAAGAGGAGATTATTTATCCCGTGGAACAACTTAGCAGATTCAAATCACTAGGGAGGTGCTGACTCTGGGTTAGACAAGCAACTCTCCATATGCTATACCACCAAAGGTAGAATGGCTGTGAAAAAGAGAAAGACCTTCAAGGAGATGGACTTTCAAAGTCATCACACTGATTAAAAGTATGGTACAGGTAGTTATCCGTTTTGATGTGCATGCAGTCACTGTGATTTGGAAAAGACTTGATGACAAATAACCTAATAATAACAATATGTTTTTTATACATTTTTTCATAAACAAAGAAACATTGATTGATAGATAAATGATAGATAGATAGATAGATAGATAGATAGATAGATAGATAGATAGATAGATGATAGATAATCGCAACTGACTTACTGTCATTAAGTTGCTAGTGACTCAAAGCAGTCCTTTATTTGGTTTTTGAGACTTCAATCTTCGTGGAAAGAGACTGACTATCTTTTTTACTTGGAGCCTATGTTGGGTTCAAATGTCTAAGAACTGTTGGCCTTTCAGCTAGCAGCACAATTCTCTGTGAACTGTGCCATTAGAGCTCTTTTAGTTATATAGATATATACTCAACAATTCATTGTCATCAAATCAAAACTGATGCATAGCTGACTCCAACATGTTTTCTGAGGCTGTAGCTTGCATGGAAGGAGATCGCTTAGCTTCCACCTGCATAGTCACCACTAGATTTAAACCACCAGAGAGATATCACTTTTGGGTTTGCAATTCAAGTACCTATGGACTATGTTGTTGTTGTTGTTATGTGCCATCGAGTCACCTACAACTCATAATGACCCTATGTATAAAAGCCCTAAACTCTGCCCTATCCTATGCCAATCTCACCATCTTTGACACACCTGCCCCCATTATCCCAGTCATTGAATCAATCCATCTCATTGAGAGTCTTCTTCTCCTGCACTGACTTTCCACCCTCCCAAGCATGATGTCCCTCTCCAAGGACTGATCCCTCCTTGCAACATGTCCAAAATATGTCAGACGAAGCTTCAGAATCCTTGCCTCCACATAGCAGCCTGGCTTCACCCTCTCAAGGACAAACCTGTTTGTTTTCCTAGCAGTCTATGGTATATTCAATACTCTTCTCCAACACCACAGCTCAAAGACATGAATTCTCCTTCTGTCATCCCTAGTCATTGTCCAACTCTCCAATGCATAGCAAATGACTGCAAAGACCATAGCACTTATGAGGCGCACGTTGGTCTCCAGACTGACATCTTTGCACTTCAGCACTTTCCCATCGCAATACATCTTTTAATTTCCTGGCTGCTGGTGCCAAGAGTGTTGACTGTGAATCCAAGCAAACCAAAGCTGTGAACAATCTCAATCTCTTCACCATCCATTATGATGCTGTCAATAGGCCTGGTGGTGAAAAACTTTGTTTTCTTTATTTTGAGCCTCAATCCATACTGAAGACTGTAGTCCCTGACCTTCCACAGCAAGTGCTTCAGGTTCTCTTCAGTTTCAGCAAGCAAGGTTGTGTCATCTGCATAACACAGATGGTTGATGATTCTTCCTCCAATCCTGATGCCACATTTCTCCTCATAGAGCCCAGCCTCCCGGATAACCTGTTCTGCATCCTGTTATGCATAAAGATTGAAAAGGTATGGAGACAGGATACAGCCCTGGCATACACCCTTCCCAATTTTGAGCTGTGCAGTGTTTCCTCTCTCTGTGCTGACAACTGCCTCCTGGTTCAAGTATAGGTTTCACATTAGCACAATCAAGTGTTCTGGGATTCCCAATTTTTCTCAGAGTTAGCTACAGTTTGTTATGATCCACACAGTGAAATGCCTTTGCATAGTCAATGAAACAAAGATAAACATTCTTCTGGTACCACCACATAATAAATTAAACAAAAGGGCCAAATGCAGATTCTTCTTAGACGCAATCAAGTACCATATTTAATTATGTCATTTGAAGATGCAGATTCATAATCTGGCAGGTCTATACATTCAATTCATAATTACTAAAGTCTACATCCTGGTTTAAGGGACATAGAAGTGAACATCTAACATATAAGATTTGCTATTTATCACTCTAAAGTGAAATAAATTAGTAAAATCCTATAATCATAAAATGGATCAGAAAATGATAATATTTTTGTCAAAATGTCCTCTATTTTAAGACCAGAAAAATTAGATGGTTTATGATTATCATTACCAACCATTCTTATCAGGATTATAATAGATAGATATGAAACATTACTTAACATTCTCAGTAAATCTAGGGTTACTATATTCATCTCAATGGGAAATTTCCAAAAATAGTGACCCGAGATATTCTTTATACCAAGAACTGAAAAAATCCCCTGAAATCATCTTTAAGTAAATACCATTTTAGTTCAAAAGATAAAGAACTATCAGAAGTTCAAACGGCTTTAGAAGAGGCCATGTCACGAGGGATAACATTGTTGTCAGATAGATCCTCACAGAAAACAGGAAATACCAGAAGAATGTTTATTTAAATTTTATTAGTTAGGCAAAGGCATTAGAATATGTCGATCACAACAAACTGTGGCTAACATTGACAGGGATGGGAATTCCAGAATACTTAATTTTGCTCATGCTCTTGTTGTTATTCTTTGGTGCCATCAAGTCAAGTAAGACTCTTAGCCAATAAGCACCCAGCCTGAACACTACTCTTCCCTGTGCCATCCTCATCGTCGATGATGAAACCTACATCTACACCAAGAAGTTGTAGGACAAAAGAGCAAAGGAACATGGTGTAGTTTAATATTAGGAAATATTAAATCAGGCTTGTATTATTTTAGCGTATTGTTAAGAAAGAAATGGAACACATAAATATTGACATATTAGGCATTGGAGAGATAAGATGGCCTGGCATGGGGCATTTTGAGTCAGATGACCATATGATGACTCTGGAGATGAAAACACAAGGAAAAATGGGGTTGCCTTCATAGTAAAAATGTAATTATTAGATCCATCCTGAGGTACAACATCGTGAGTGACAGGATTATATCCATACGCTTACAAGGAAGTCCAGTGAATACCACTATCATTCAGATATATGCACCAACAACCAGAGCCAAAGAAGAAGAAATAGATGATTTCTACCAACTTTTACAGTCAGAGATAGATCAAACATGCAATCAAGATGCATTGATAATAATGGGTGACTGGAATGCAAAAGTTGGGAACAGAGAAGAACAATCAGTAGTTGGAAAACATGGGCTTAGTGAGAGGAATGAAGCTAGAGATAGAATGATTGAATTTTGTACAATCAATGACCTATTCATTGCAAATACATTTTATAAGAGACACAAACGCAGGTTATACACATGGATTTCCCCTGAAGGTATGCATAGAATCAGATCGATTACATCTTTGGAAGGAACTGCTGGAGAAGCCCAATATCAGCTGTGAAAACGGAAAGGAGCTGATTGTGGAACAGACCAGCAACTACTCATATGCAAGTTCAAGCTGAAGCTGAGGAAAATTAAACCAAATCCACAGCAGCCAAAATATAACTTTGATTTGATCCCACGTGAATTTCAGAATCATCTCAGGAACAGGTTTGAGGCCTTGAACACTGAGTGAAGATCAGAGGAGTTGTGGGAGGATGTCAAAGGTATCATCCAGGAAGAGTTCAAATGGTCATTACAAAGAAAGAAGAGGAAGAAAAGACCAAAATGGATGTCAGAAGAGACTCTAAAGATTGCACTGGAGCGTAGAGAAGGCAAAGCGCAAGGAAGAATTCAAGATACTAAAGAGCTGAACAGAAGATTCCAAAAGGCACCTCAGAATGACAAAGCAAAATACTACAATGAAATGTGCGAGGAGCTAGAGTCAGAAAATCAAAAGGGCCGAACTCGCTCAGCATTTCTTAAGCTCAAGGAACTGAAGAACAAATTAAAACCTAGAGTTGCTATAATCAAGGATGCTTTAGGCAGAATATTAAATGATCCAGGAAGTATTAAAAGAAGATGGAAGGTATATACTGAGTCATTGTATAGAAAGGAACTGGCAGATACAGAAGAATTTAATGAAATAACATATGAGCAAGAGCCTATGTTGATGAAGGAAGAAGTTCAAGCTGCTTTGAAGGAAATAGCAAAAAATAAGGCACCAGGAATAGATGGTATACCAATTGAAGTATTACAGATAACAGATGTTGCCGTGGATGTGCTCACCAAGGTGTGCCAAGATATCTGGAGAACCACCACTTGGCCAACTGGCTGGAAGAGATCTATATTTGTTCCCATTCCAAAGAAGAATGACCCAACTGAGTGTGGAAACGACAGAACAGTGTCATTGATTTCACATGCAAGCAAGATTCTACTGAAGATTATCCAAAAACAACTAGAACAGCACATTAGCAGAGAACTGCCGGAAGTCCAGGCTGGGTTTAGAAGGGGTCGTGGTACTAGGGATATTGTAGCTGATGTTAGATGGATCTTGGCTGAAAGCAAGGAATAATTGAAGAATGTCTATCTGTTTTTCATTGACTATGTAAAGGCATTTGACTGTGTGGATCATAACAAACTGTGGTTGACTCTGAGAAGAATAGGAATCCCAGAACATTTAATTGTGCTAATGCGAAACCTATACTTGGACCAAGAGGCACTAGTCAGAACAGAGCAGGGTAACACCACATGGTTCAAAATTGGGAAGGGTGTAGGCCAGGGATGCATCCTGTCTCCGTACTTATTCAAGATGTATGCAGAGCAGATTATCCGGGAGGCTGGGCTCTATGAGGAGAATTGTGGCATCAGGATTGGTGAAAGATCTATTAACAATCTGTGTTATGCAGATGACACAACCCTGCATGCTGAAACTGAGGAGGACCTCATGCACTTGCTGCAGAGCGTCAAGGACTGTAGCCTTCAGTATAGACTGAGGCTCAATGTCAAGAAGACAAGTATTCTCACCACTGGACCAATTGGTAGCATCAGGATGGATGGCGAAGAGACTGAGATTGTTCACAGCTTCAGTTTGCTCGGCTCCACAGTCAACACTCTTGGCATCAGCAGTCAGGAAATCAGAAAGCATATCGCAATGTGAAAGTCTGCTGTTAGAGACCTCTCTAAAGTACTCAAGAGCAACGGTGTCTCTCTGGAGACTAAGGTGCACCTGATACAGGCCATTTTCTTTTCAATCGCTTGTTATGCGTCAGAGAGTTGGACAATGACTAGGGAGGACAGAAGGAGAGTTGATGTCTTTGAGCTGTGGTGTTGGAGAAGCGTACTGAATGTACCATGGACTGCCAGGAAAACAAACAGATTCATCTTCGAGAGGATTAAACCAAGCAACTCCTTGGAAGCAAGGATTCTGGGGTTTCGTCTGACATACTTTGGACATGTTGCCAGGAGGGATGGGTCCTTGGAGAGGGACATCATGCTTGGGAGGGTGGAGTGACGGCGCAGGAGGGGAAAACACTCTATGAGACTGATTCGGTGACTGGGTAATCGGGATGGGTGTGTCAGAGGCAGTGAGATTGGCACAGGATAGAGCAGGGTTTAGGGCTGTTGTACTAGGGTCGCTATGAGTTGCAAAGGACTCAATGGCACATAACAACAACATTCTACTTATAAGTAATATAGAGTTGAACACAATACATGGCTGATCCTTTGGTCGATGTTAGTAAATTGTATGGAAGGATGTGACCTGTCTTTTTCATGCAGGATAATTTTTGGATTCAAGCCTTTAGATATGTGTCACATTTAGATCATCACATTTAGATCAGCAGTGTATGTCTATATAAATTTTTATATTTATTTATTTATTTAATTAATTCATACTTAATATATATGTTGTTGTTGTAAAGTGCTGAGTTGTAGACGACTCATAATGACTCTATGAACAAAAGGCCTGAATACATATAAAAAATTTTTACCAGCTGTCATCTCTCTATAGTAGTGTTTTCACAATTTTCCAGTCTTCCTTAATCCACATCTTGAGTTTAGATTTTTTATTATGTACTCATTACTTGTGGGAGATGGTACAATTCAATGAAGTTTTTAAAAATGGTTTTTAAAGGGTATTTGCTCATTTAATAATGAGTAGAAACATTATTAAACTCTAATGGAGACAATCCTATTTTTCGTCCGTAAATAAGTTACATAAGACTTACTTAAAAATATTTACTAATTTTTTTCCATCCAGGTTTTATAGTTTGAATTTTCTGTTATTTAATAATCCAGTTTTGTATAATGAATCACGTAAATCTTAGTTGTTTCAGACAACAATTACGTTTCGCTCATGAGTTCTTTTTTTCTTTTTCTTTCCTACAAAGTTAGTACTTCACACTATTCTACTGTGTACTTCACACTATTCTTCATTTTTGTTGTTTTTCATACAATCATCCCTTGCCCATATTTACCTTATTTTTTTCCACCTTGATCTTGCCCATTTCCTTTCACCTACCCCCACCACCAACAGTGCAACCTGGTGGTTTTGCCCTTACTGATCCGCTGCCTTCCACCCCTTGAGTTTGTGTACATGTTTTATTAGTTAGGCTTCTATTTTTATAATAATGGCCTTATGCAGTCTTTGATCTTATAAGACTGTCTTAGTTCATTTAGCATAATACTCTTTAGCCTCTCCCAAGTTACATAGTATTTTTCGAAGACTTGTTCCTGAGTGCTGCATAGTATCCCATTTCTCAGTCCATTCAGTTGTGGTTGGACATTTGGGCTGTTTCCATGTTCTTGTGATGATGGGTAACACTGCTATGAATACTGGTGTACAAATATCCATTTGTGTCTTAGTTCTAGTTTCCTTGGGTATACTCCTAGTACTGGAATGGCTGAGTCATAGGGAGTTTCTATGTTCAACCTTTTGAGCAAACTCCAAACTGTCCATCAGAGTGGTTACATCATTTTACAATCTCACTAACAGTGTATGAGAGTTCCCACCTCTGCATATCTTCTCCAACATTTACTGCTTGCTGCCCTACTGAGGTGAGGTGGTATCTCACTGTGGTTTTGATTTGCATCTGTCTTATTGACAGTGATTTTGAGCATTTATTCATTTGTCTGTTTGCCATCTGAATGTTTTCCTGTGTGAAAAATCTTTCCATATCTTTTTGCCCATTTTGTAATGGGGTTATCATTCTTTTCCTCCCAAGGTCTGAGAATATTCTGTAAATGTTTGTTGTGAGACCATATTGCCAATTTGTTCCAAATCCGACTTTCTTTTTACTCTGCTGGAAAAGTTTCTGATGAGCACAGAGAATCAGCCTTAACAAAGTTCTTTTCATCAATTTTATTCTCTCCAGACTGTCCATTTCTGGCTGTATTTGGCAGTCTCTTTATATCATATGTTAGGTTTTCTAAGCTTTATCTCAGTTTATCTCTTATGAACTTTATAGTTTTAGGCTTTACTCCCAGGTCTCTGATTCACATTGAGTTGATGTTTGTGCATGGTGTGAGATGCGGATTCTCTTTCAGCTTTCTGAAGGTAGCAAGCAATCCAAGTTTTGCTAGCACCTTTTTTTGAACCAAGAGCCAAGATCATTCTCAAAGGATAAATATTAAAAGTATTTTTCTTGCAAACAAGAATAAGACAACAATGTCCCCTATTGCCACTTCTACTCAATATTGAATTGGAAGTACTTGCTACGGCAATATGAAAAGAAAAGGAAAATAAAAAAAAATAAAATAAATAAATGAAAGTAAAGGAAATAAAACAATTGCTCATAGTCTTGAAGATTGGCAAAGTGACGGTTAAACTGTTCCTATATGCAGATGATAGGATAATAACACAGAAAACCTCAAGGATTAAAAACAAACAAAACACCACCCCCCAAAAATACCTGTTTTGGCTAATGGACCAGGACAGTAGGGTTGCAGAATATTATTGTTGTTGTTGAGTAGAGTCAAGCATGACTCACAGCATCTCTATGAATAAAATAACTAATGCCTTTCCATACCTATTGCTGTTTCTCCAAGTTCACAGAGTTTCCAGAGGCATGTGGTTTAGGAAGTGGATGCCACTCCTGCTTCCCAGCCTGTTTTATAACTAGAGCTACAACAAACACTGTCCACAATTGAAACTATTATGGTTTTTTATATGCCCATGGCAAAAGGTTCATCATCACAGCAAACCCAGGTTACTTCATACCACACATTGACAAAGAGTGATGTGCAAAGTGGAAGACTGTTCCT
>NW_006399947.1:5749512-5751497 GCF_000299155.1 Elephantulus edwardii
TTTCCACAGGGGTTGCACCATTTTACACTCCCACCAACAGTGAATAAGGGTTCCAGTAAGAATACTCATTCTAAAATTAGCAAAATGCTAGCTAGCCAGCCAACTCCTAGAGTGGAGGGAGACTCCTAGGCCCCAGGCCAGCCCACAGATCCATCAGCTCATTATCACTTTTAAAGCCACACCCTCGATAAGGTCTCCTTTCTTTGTCTAAGGCTCAAGAGAAACCCACTCTTGAGAGGGGAAAAAAGAACAGTAACACACAACAAACACGACCCCAGAACCTTCCTTTATGTGATTGCCATCAAGATGAGACCGCCATCAGGATGCTAGCTAGCCAGCCAACTCTTAGAGTTGTTACAGGACACAAGATCAATGTTAAAAATTCAGTAGGATTCCTCAACAGTAACAGAAACTAAGAAAGCAATACCATTTACAGTAGCCAACCACAAACGGAGATACTTGGGAGTGATCCTAGCTAGATACACAAAAGACCTATACAAAAAAAAAAACAACAAAACAACTAAGCAACATTTCTGCAAGACACAATAAAAGACCTAAATAAATGGGAAAATGTGTCCTGTCCATGGATAGGACGACTCAATATTGTGAAAAATATATTCCTACCAAAAGCAATCTATATGTTCAATTGCAATCCCAATTCAGATATCATATTCATTTTTCAAGGAGATTGAAAGAGAAATTGTAAGGTTTATTTGGAGAGGAAAGAAATTCTGAATTAGAAAGTCACTTCTGAAAAATAAAAATGCGATGGGAGGCAAAGAGCTCCCTGACTTCAAAACCTACTACACAGTGGCAGTAACCAAAACAGCATGGTACTGGTACAGGGAGAGTCACAAACCCCAATGGAACAGAGATGAGAACCTAGAAGTAACCTATTTCTTTATGGTCGAATGATATTCAACAAGGAAATAAAAAACACACACAAAAATCAAAAGTAAACTTAGAATATGGGTAAATGACAACCTCTTCAACAATTGCTCATGGTATTGAAATGGACTGTTCTTAGCTAGACTGATCTGGAAGACTTGTATAGGCTCACACATGATGTTATAATCATTGAGTGCCTTTACTGAGAATGGGGATGTATACTGTAGTCTTATTTACTAGTCTGAATTTGATTCTTGAATTTTATATTGTGAATTATCAAGTAGCAGTAAGTGCCAATACTCTTTTTGAGATAATAAAAGCATTACTAAATGATAAAGATGAAAATAGTAATTATCCTTGAAGCCTAAGTTTAAGAGTTCATTCATCTGCTACGTTCTATTGAACTAAGCAACTCATGAGTCTTGTCCAGTTTTAAAGCCTAAGGAAATAGAGTTCAAATCTGGATTAGGTTCATTTAATGTCTTTCTGAGCGATTTATTATTTTCACTCTCCCAAGAAATATTAGACCACAAAGCTATTTTCTTCCAGTGACACAGATTAAACTTTGACTGTATTATTGCTGTGGTCTAAATAAAATTACTAACTGTACAGAAGTTATAAGTAAGTACTTCTACTTCACTCCTTAGGAATTACTACTCAAATGACAAGTTATTATTGAATGACAGAACTAAATGGGTGCACATATCATGCATACTTTTCCCTCAATTTATTGATGGAGAAATAATACTTAGAAGAACTAGGTAATTTCCTAAGTTCATAGAGTTAATGATGGATTCATAATTCTAGATAAATGCATTTTGTGTTACAGAATACTGTCTCTCTGATTTTATTATAGCTAATTGTTGTTGTTGTTGTTATGTGCCTTCAAGTCGTTTCCGACTCATAGGGACCCTATGCACAACAGCCCTAAACCCTGCTCTATCCTGTGCAAACCACTCCTCCTCTGACACACCCATCCCGATTACCCCAGTCACCTAATCAATCCATCTCATAGAGGGTCTTCCCCTCCTGCACTGTCCCTCCACCCTCCCAAGCATGATGTCCCTCTCCAAGGACCCATCCCTCCTGGCAACATG
>NW_006399947.1:5752667-5770200 GCF_000299155.1 Elephantulus edwardii
TTTCCTTCAAAGCAGCTTGAACTTCTTCCTTCATCACCATAGGCTCTTGCTCATATGTTATTTCTTTAAATTCCTCTGTATCTGCCAATTTCTTTCTATATAATGACTCCGTGTATTCCTTCCATCTTCTTTTAATACTTCCTGGATCATTTAATCTTCTGCCCAAAGCATCCTTATTCTTTTCATGTTATTTTAAAGATTCATTTAAGTATAGTTGTTATTGTTCTGTGCCATTGAGTTGCCTGTGACTCAGAGTGACCAATATGAGTACAATATCTCTGATCCCTGTCCTGTCCTGAGTCAGTCTCTATGACTCTGACACACCTATCTCAATTGCTCCTGATACTGTATCCGTTCATGTAAGTATAGTTAATACTTGAAATTTTTAAATAAGATTGTCTCGGCTAAAAATCTAGCCTTTCCAAAGGACAATCCTAAGTAAATAATTTGTTGTTGCCATTAAGTGCTGTTCAACACAATATCTACCATGCTCAATTTGCATGTTCCTAAGCCAATTTATTTCATTGATCGTGTTCTTCTCTTTCCCTGAGCCTCCACCTTTCTCACCATGATATCTCTTCCAAAGACTAGTCTTTTTTTTTTTTTTTTTTTTTAACAAGGATGACATGTTCAAAGTACATGTGACGAAATCTCACTCTCCTGTAAGGAGTATTCTGGACGTACTTTATCCAAGGCAGATTTGTTTGTTCTTTGTAAACAGTCAATATTCTTTACCACACCGCAATTCAAAGACATTGATTCCTATTCAGTCTTTCTTTTTTTTTTTTAAATTATTTGTCCAACTTTCATATGCATGAGAAGAAAGTGAAAATATTATTATATGGATCAGGTACACTTTAGCCTTTAAAACGGACATCTTTCTTTAAAGAGATCCTGGACAGATTATTTTTCTAATTCAGTATCTTTTGATTTCTTTACTTCAACTACTATGGATTTTGAGATAGTTAGGTAGATAGATAGATAGATAGATAATAGATAGATAGATAGATAGATAGATGATAGACAGAGAGATAGAGATAGAGACAGAGACAGAGATAGAGATAAATAATATAAATAGACATAGACATAGACATAGATATAGATACATAAAAAGATCAATCAATAGATAGATAACTTTCAGATGCTCACATTGTTGTGGAGTCAGAACCAACCCACAGTCACTTTTCTGGGGATTTTCAGACACTGTACTTAGCAGGTGGTGAATTCTATCACCTGTGTTGGGGTTGCCAACCTAATTCCTTATTCACTAGGCCACTAGAGCTCTCTATATAGATATGAAGATTTAGATCTATCTCCATCTTTTTCTTTCTCCACATGTGTGTGTTTTGTGTGAGTATTTTTTTTGTGTGTATGTGTCTTTATCTCTGGTGATGTAGTGTTTTATGTGTTGTTGTTAGGTGTGTTGGGTTGCTAACCAAAAGTTGTTAGCTTGAATCTCTGGCTGATTTTGGGGGCAAGATAAAGCAAATCTAATCTCATTAAGTTTTGTATCCTTGGAAACCCTGTGGAAGGTCACCATGACCTCGAATCAACTGTACTGTAGTGGATCTGTATGTGTAAGTGTGAACACACCTGGGAAATTATAAGGTGACATACTGATTAAATACTAGGAAATATTGGTTGATAGAACTGGTGATAGGTTATGCGGGATGAAAATATTACCTGTCACCTTTGGAAGAGACTTTTGTTAATTTCAAACCACTAATTTTTTTTTTTATTATTATTACTCTAATTCTTAACAGTTTATACAAATCAAGAGATTGACTCTCTGTATGGATCTCTCTATGTCTCTATAGATATGTGAGTATACATGTATAAACATGTAAGAAAAATCTGATGGAATGGTGTATTGCATTGGTATCCCAAAACACACACTTCTCTGGTGATATTCTGAAAACCAGTCAGAGGATTTGATAGCAATGAATGATTGAGAACTATATGTATATACAAATACATGCATATGTATATATTCATATGCATATACAGACACATACATGATGTTGGCTTTTTATAATTGAGTAAAAACTCATAAGTGATCCTCCAATGGGTTTTCTGAGGCTTTAAATCTCATTAGGATAAATGATCCTTCTTTCTACCATTGGAATAACTTATAGATTGGAATCACAAACCTTTAGACTGGCAGAGTAATTCCTTATAACTAAGGCACTAAAGCAACCTTATATGTATCTATATGTCTACATATGTATGCCTGTCTGCCCTCGTGTGTGTGTGTGTGTGTGTGTGTGTGTGTAGACCCAAGTATGTCCTATGGCATCCTTTTGCTGAATGAGCAATGTATTTAAGAATAAACATAATATAAATATTCTTACACAGAACCTAATACAATTATAAATAAACATAACATGATACAAAACATATTCTTCATACCAGCAGTCAGCATATAAGGAGACATATTGCTGACACTGAGGGGGGCCTGAAGCACTTGCTGTAGAAGGTCAAGGACTGAATTTTGCAATATGGATTGAAGCACAACATCAAGAAAACAAAGATTCTCACCACTGGATCAATTGGCAGCACCTTTAAAGATGGAGAAAAGATTGAGATTGTTAACAATTTCAGCTTGCCTTGGGTCCACAATCAACAGTGTTGGCACCAGCTATCGGGAAACCAAAAGATGAATTGCACTGGGAAAATCTGCTGCCAGGGTCCTTTCCAGAGTGCTGAAGAATAATATCAGTTTAGAAATTAAAGTGTGCCTGATCAAGGCCATGATTTTTTGCAATTATTTTCTATGCATCAGAGAGCTGGAAAATGAAAAAAAAAAAAGACAGAAGAAGAATTAATGCCTTTGAGGTGTGGTGGTGAAGATGAACATTGAATATACCATAGACTGCCAAGAGAAAAACAGGTCTGTTCTGGAGAAGGTAAAACTAAACTGTTCCTTGCAGGCAAGGATTTTGAGGATCAGTCTCACGCACTGTGTGTATGTTGCCAGAAAAGACCAGTCCTTGGAGAAAGACATTATGCTTAGAAGATTAGAGGGACAGCAGAAAATCTGAAGACCCCAGTTGAGATAGAGTGACACAGTAACTGGGGTAAAGAAAGTAGGTGTGTCAGAGACAGTGAGATTGACTCAGGACACAGCAGACTTAATAATTTCTGTGCATAGAGTCTCTAAGAGTCTCTAAGAGTAGTTGATTTGTCAGCACATAACAACAACATTGCATTGAGAAAGTGTCCATTCACGGACCTCTTCAAATTACTGAGGAGCAACGATGTCAGTTTGCAGGCTAAGGTATGCTTGATTCAGGCCATGGCCTTCTCAATCACTTACTGTGTATTTGAGAGCTGAACTATGAATAAGTGTGATAGAATAATTGATGCTGTAGAAATGGGGTATTGGAAAAGAGTACTGATACCCCATGGCCTATTAAAAGAACAAATAATATGTCTTGAAGAAAGTGCAGCAGAGAGCTCCTTGGAGGCAAAGATGAAAAAACTTATGTCTCACATACATTAGGCATGTTTTTATGGGAGGGTATTCTTTGGAGAGGAACATCATGGGTGGAAAAATGGTGGGTCAGTAAAAGAGAAGATCTTCAACCAGATGGATTGACACAGTGACTATATTAATGATCCAAAGTATGTAAAAAATTGTGAGGAAGGCACATGATAGGTTAGGGTTTAGATCTATAGTTCACAGGATTGCTGTGAGTTACACTCAACTTGATGGCATCTAACAACAATGACAAAATTCTAGATGAGAAAGACCAAAAGAAACATGTTGTTGTGTACCATTTAGTCAGGATTAACCCATAGCTGACCCTCTGGTGGGTTTTCAGAGGCAGTTAATTACACAGGAGATTGTCCATCCTTCTCATAAGGAGCAGCTGGTGGATTCAGGATTGCAGCAGAGTTTCTTGCCACCAGGCCACCAGTGTTTCCTAAAAGAAGCATAGCAGCAATTAATTTTACGTTTAAAAATTATGCTCACATGCAGTAAATAGGAAAATTTCCTATTTTTTCCCTAGAATTTTGGAAGGTATTTATTAACATAGATTATAAAAATGCAAGGGTTATTATAAAATTATGTCAAAGAATTTCTGCTTTGTGAATGTGATAATGTTAATTCTTAAAGTTTTATTATACTTATCGCTAGACAGACTAATCATTACTTTAGAGAATGAGAAGATATGTTTATACTGTGAAAGAAAAAATACTCATGAGTATTTTAAAATAAAATTTATAACAAAATTTGCAGCAAAATCTGCAAGCTAATAGACTGCCTATGTGTTTTGTTTGGCTTATTCTTTGTTTCTCTAATTGGGGTATTCTATGCACAAAATCCTTATTTTAAATTTCTCTGCAAGCTAGGACAGGAACTAAGCAGTCACAACGCTATTCAAATTGGTCATGGTCACTGAATATTTACCTTTAAACCACTTTAAAGACTCAAAGTTCTGCTTCTCTTATTTACCTCATTTATTTGTTTTGGAGTCGCTATGAGTCGCAAAGGGCACATAACAACAACAACAGCAACTTGTTTTTGAAGACATTTAAGTATGTAAACGTAACCACTATAAAAATATTTTTTATTTTGTACTTTAGTAGTAATAAGAAAGGGCAAAATTCTTCACAGTGCAGGAAGAATAAGATAGCTACGACAAAGTACAGAGATTGTCAATTTGTTCATTCTCCATTTCAATCATTGTATGTGAATTCTTACAGTGGTGTTTAATTGGATTTTTCCCCCCTAGGTGTCATAAAATAGCACTCCTTTAATAAGAATTGTAAAGCTCCCAAATCAGGATTCTAGGTAGTCTTTCTCCACCTTTATTCTCAGAATACATCACTTCAACCAATGCTGTGGATAGCAGCCATCAGTGAAGTTTCTTAGCTGTTGGTTTGTGGTATTTTAATCTATTTTTTTAGGGGAGGCACATTTTAAAGATAACAGAAGAATATGCATCTGATAATCTTAGGTTCTGTCCTGTGTCTCCCAACTCCTTACTCAAGTCCTCTACTTGACAAGCATTCCCCTTGCAGAAAGTCACTGTTTTGAGACAGCTCTCCACTGGATGCCAGGTCTGACTCTTATTCTTTTCTTCTACTTCCTCATGAACATTTCTTCTGTTCTCCTGACTCTTCAGAAACCATTGCACACTCCTCCACTTCATTCCCTATGATGACTAAATGGGATTTCCTCTGTGGTGGAGGAGGTAAGTTGGCATAGTGGGATATCTCTCATGCATCAGTATCCATGGTAACATTGGAGGCAAGAAGGAAGCAAGTTTATCTTATTTGCTTACACCAGAATTCATCAGAATAGTTAGTCAAAAGAACAGAAAAGCAGTAAAACAGCGAACAGAATGTCATATTTTTCAATGTCCTCTTGACCATGCCGATTTTCCCTCTTAGATTCCAAATACAGTCACCCTTCCCCATCTTGTGGTCTTTATCCTTTGCCCCTGTACCTATCATATGCTTAATACTTCAAGTAATTTATGTCAATACACAAATGACACTGAAGAGAGGAGTGAATTATGTGACACAAAATTTCTTCAAGTCTTTTCATTCTCTAAGTGAATTAGCCTTGATTTCACCAGATAGCTCTTCAAAACAGACGGCTTATAAAGAAACAACTACTCTTCCCCTACTGTCTGTGTCCCTCTCCCACAATTTAATAATGATTTTTAAGATAGAACACTTTAAAGTGAGGATTCTTGGCAGATCTGATGAAACAAGCTTGTGTCTTGATCACACAGGTTCTGAGCTAGCAGCACTTCTTCCCTATGAAACCCAGTGCTTTTATGCTTGTGTGTGCAACGAAGGGTTAAAAAGCAGTGGAAAGACGTCACGAGAGTGTTAATTCCTGCTGCAGCAGCGCACAGCACTTCCACTTTGACCTCATAGTTAATCTGCGTGATAAGCACGCCAAGCTTCTAGTGATTTTTCTCTACTTCTTTCTTTTAAACACACACACACACATGCACACACTCGGCCCTGCCTCCTCTAAAAGAGAAAGCATACCAAAACAAACAAACAAAACCAAAAAAAGAATGGATGGACTTGGGGAGTACAGCAGACTGTGAGGGACATGAGTACGTGCAGGCGTTTCTTGCTGCCTTAATTGCCTTGGCGTGCTTCTCTCCAGGCACCCTCCCCCTGCCTCAATTACATTATTCCCCCAGACTTGGAAGCTGCTGCCTTAGCTGACGTTTTGATGGTATCTGCAAGCGTCTGTGCTGATTTTATTTCTGCCTCCTGAATATTAATTCTTGAGCCTGGTAGCAGTACATCGCTCCAGTATCGGGAACTACTAGAGGCAAGTGGGAGGGGAGCTACCATCAGATCATAAGCATAATAATAATACAAAGAGGAGGGTTTCTTCTGCAACCCAGAGAAAGAAGGCGAGAGAAAGGGGGAAAAAAGCGATGAGTTCGCTGAATGCATGGAGCACAAGAAGCTCAGTCTACTCGACTCCTGTATTTTCTCAGAAAATGACGGTGTGGATTCTGCTGCTGCTGCTGCTATCGCTCTACCCGGGGTAAGATGTGCCCTTTTAGGTCTCATTTTGTTCTGGAGAGGTGGGGGGAGGGGCGGAGATGTGGAACTGAAGAGACCACACAGATACTGGAGTGTGGAGGCTTTAAAATTTAGATGAGGGCAACTCTATGGAGAAGGAAAGTAAGGGAGGAAAGAGGCCACTTTTGCTTATGTATTCATTTATTTATTGTATTGTCTTAGTTTTGTGTTAACGTTTTCACGTTAAGCTAATATCATAGATTGCAGAGTTGTGTTTTTAATCGCTGCAATCTAATGTCCAGGTGGAATGTGCGGATACACAACTGACATTTGAGGCCCTGTCGGAGGCGTTTTGGGTGGGGGTCTGGGGAAGAAAGCTACAAATGGGATCTTGGAGGAGCACACCGTGGAGATGTGTGTAAGAGAGGAGGGGGGCTGGCCCTGCTTCTGTACTTGTTTCGCAAGCTAGGCATTCTTAAGGTCAGAGGACCAGGTTTTCTTTCAGCTCCAATGACCCAGCAGCTGACTTCTTGATGAGCAAACAGAGTTCAGCACCAGGGACAGCAGCCCTGGTTTGTTTAGTTAAAATAGGGCATTCTCTTAACTAGACAGGCCATCCATACAGTCCAGAAAGGCCAATGAAGAAAGGAGCACAAATGAAGTTCTAGGCTTCTGCTTTGAATACCCCCTTGCGTGGAATGAGAGGGTGTCTGCCGGGAATGGACATGGGATAGAGAATATACTTGATCAGAAAGGGGGGACATGTGATAGAGAATGTGCTTGACTAATTCTAGAGGGTTAGGACAGTATACATCTGGATTTGTTGGCCTTGTTGCAGCATTAAAAAAATATGCTGAACTTGATGAACATTATGTTAAAATTGTGAAGTATGCAAGAACACCTAAAGTCTTGCTACACTGAGTAAAGAGAGAGATTGAAATAAGCATGTGTACTCTCTGAAGTATTCTAAACCTAAATTTTCTTGAAGTCCTTGGAAGCAACCAGAACATCAGGAGAATATCCACTTCTTGTTTGACATTTATATATCTACTTAAACATCCTTTCTGAGGATCTTCATACACATCCAGAAGTGAGATAGAAGTCTACTATTTCTTTACCAATTCTATGCTGTTCATTTGAAATAAAACCCTATTAGAACTATCATCCCTCTATCCCGAATAAAATAATGAAAACAAGACACTGCTAAAGTTTTACTTGGAGTCAACACTTTAATATAGTAGTTGCAATGAAGAAATATGAAAGTGATGGAGTTAAACAATTACTTAACCGACATACCTAGTCACATTTTCTTGTCTCTATTCTCTAGGATGGATGTTGGAAGATAAGAGGTTTTAAGAAAGAAACAAAATCTAACTATAGAAGGAAAATCTCTCCTTTGGGTTTTCAACAAGAGAGAGAGGGTCTGCTAAACACAAAACTTTCGATACTTTTATGTTTTTTTTTTTTTTTCAGAAAAACTAGAGCGTGCTTTCACCAAGGGTATAAAATGAAATAGATATCTCAGAAATGGAATGAGACTTTTTCTGGAAATGATTTTATAAATAGTACATTGGAATTCTGAAAAAAATTTCTACTCAAAGTGTCAACACAATTTTAAACATAATGTTATGTGTAACTCCCAAACTCAACATAGCAGGTAATAGAGGATTCATTGTTGGTTGCTGATAGAAAAATAACATTTCTCTCTTCCTACCATTTATGAAACCTGTGGATTAAAATGTAGATTAGATAAAGTTATTTTTTTCCTTTTGCATCAACCCAGTAAATAACTTTAAATCTAAAGAGATACTGTATTGTATCTTCTGTATCTACAATTGTCCCATTTTAACAGAAGAAAAACGTAACTTCATTATTCTTCATAATAGTAAAATACTTAAGATGTCATCTTGTTAGTAACAGCACTACATATTCTTGCAATCATTATATAAAAATGAAAATTTTGTGGTGCAGTTTAATTGTGAAATATTACCTAGAATAGTCTAGGTACACCTTGTAAATAGATATAAAGGGGGTTTTAGTGTTGTAGAGACTCCCTAGTCAGAGGAATTGTGCATCTTCATGGTAATGACAGGGAATAAAGTTATTGTCCGGAACCTAGACTGTGATTATGTATCTGTTTGTTGCAATTCTATATTAAAAAAACCCCAAACACCAAAACAATACAAGTCATTGTCTTGGCTTAGTATAGCTGAAGGAAAATAGAAAACTTTGATTTTTAAAACTGATTCTTGCGAGAGGGTGGGGAGAGATAAGGGAAGAGAGTCTCTAGCAGTCAATAACTAGAAAATTTTAAAAAAACACCCAAATTTAACATTTTCACTTATTTAATCCCAGATCATAAGTGTTTTCTTTACTAAACTTATAAAATTTATTTGATTATATCTGGACATAAAATAAGAAAGTATTGCATGAATAATTTTGATATATAATATGTCTTCTAACAGGTTTGATTTTTAATTATGAAACACAAACTTTTCTGGACTATAAAATACTTCATTTACATTGCTGTCATAGATTCCTGGACAATTAACTGAAAAGTTTTGGATCATTAAGTCTAAAGTAGAGACAATGAATTTGTTCTTAGATAATTAATTAAAGAAAATTGGCTTAATTTTGCTAATGTGAAAAGAAAGAAGGTTATTCTTCATCAAATAGTGTGCTATTTAAAAGTACTTGGTTCATTCATACTATTTTGATAAGGGGAATAGAATAATTCTTTTCACATCTAGGTGTTGGTGTTGGGCTTTTTTTTCTTTCTTAATTTTATACTGGTTTACAAACAAAGTTTATAAAGTTCATATACATTGCTTTTCACACCAGATCTTTCCCTCCCTCCATCCAATTTATTTATTTTTTTTTTTTGTAACTCATAAAGTGTATTGTACAGATAGTGGATAAGAAGTATGATAAGTACTTTTTATAAACCCTAAAATGTTAAAAGTCATTAGCTAAAACCTTAAAAATGGATACATATATGAGTTTGTGTATTTATAGCCATAATTTTACATATATATATATATATATATATATATATATATATATATATAGTCAATAAACGTTTTTAAAAGTTTAAAGTCAGATATATTGGAGCTTTTTAAGCTCTATCAAATGGATTAAGTTCTCTCCCATTGTTAAACTATTCTAAAATCACTGAAATAAGTCGATATACTACAGAAAATGAAATAGAATGAAATACTACAAATGAAGTTATTTACATTATATAGTAACAAAATTGTACATTCCATTTACTAGAATATTGTTTTAAACTTAGCTTCAGCAGAAATGAAAAGTGGACTGATATCTGAGATAATTAGTCTAAATCTAATTAAGATATGTTATCACAGTATTTTTTAAAAATGAATTTTTTTCATTCAAGATTTAGACATATTTTCTGCTTTCATTTATTGTCTGATCAGAAATTCTTTGAATGGCTTCATAAGACTACTAAGAGCTTTTATTCAACAATTACATTTTATATAGTTTTTAACTTAGGTAAGTTAACACCATGAGCACACAACTAACATGGTAGTTCCTTTATATTTTTTTATCTTTTTATAGAATTACTCACTATAAATAAAGTTGTTATTCTCGATTGTTGTAAAGGTTTCAAATAGTTTTTAATCTAGGAAAAATATTTCCTCATCAAATATAATTACTTAGTTTAAATACAGCATTTCAAAAGTCTACCCTGAGGCATACATTTACGTTGGAAGGCTTGTGGTGGACGAGGAGAGTCAGGAGGAAAGAAAGAAAAAAATAAAAGGCTTGTCTCCCATATTTTCTAAGAATTAAGTGACTTAATTTCATCTAGACAAAGCATTTTATTTTAAACAGGAATTTTTTATTTGATTAGTTACAAAAATGACTATTTGAAATCTTAATTTCATTTTAGAATAGCTGTTTTCCTCTATTTCCTTATTCCTTATTTACTTATATCTAATAATAGATGCCTTTTGTCTATATCTTTTAAAATTACTTCAAAATCATCCACTAAAATTAGGAGGATGCTGAGATGCACTTTTAAGAGTCTTTTTTAAATTATTTATTGTTAATATTGTCTGACTAAAGCTATGACTGCTTATCACTATGATATTACCACTTCCCAAGCCATTCATAGAGAAACTTTCCACAGTTCAACAGCATGTATACTGCACTGAAATAGTTTATGCTTGTGTTTCTCCAAAGCACTTTTTACCAAGTTGACTGATCCCAGAGGTTTAAATCAAAGTTATTATTAGGACACATTATGATTGTTTGGCTGTTATTGATGCCAGTACAATATATAATTCCAAGAGACAGAGTTTCAAATTGATGGAATACTCTACATGTGACATCATATTCAGTTAAATGTCAAGAAAAGAAATTTATAGTTCTGTTCCTCCATTATAAGCAATCAAGGTGACATCTTCAAAATCAGAAACAATAATGATGGCAAAAATTTTACTTTCGGATTGCCATGCTTAATACTATCATATATAAAATATATGTGTTTTTCATTTTGTTGTTATGTATCATTGAGTTGAAACCAACTGAAAGCTGACCCTCCAGCAGGTTTTCAGAGGCTGTAAATAGCAAAGGAGGAGATTGTCTGTCTTTTGCCTGAGAAGAAGTTATTGGATTCAATCTGCCTGCCTTTGGGTTGATAGGTGTAACTCCTTACTTATGCCATCAGAGCTCCTTATGTGGATATATTAAAGCAAATTTCTATTTTTATCTGCCTATCTTTGAATTTTTGCCTGGTGATCATGAAGACGGCACAGGATAGGGAAAGATAATGGCCAGTTGTTCATAGGTAGCTTGAGTCATAGTCAATTTGATGGCACATGTCAACATATTTAACCTCAACCCTGTTACGTAGTTACATCAAGAGCCCTAAACCCTGCTCTATATTGTGCCAAACTTATTGTCTCTGACACACTTAATCCCATTACCTGTTACTGAATAGATCCATCTCATTGAGGGTCTTCCTCTCGTGCACTGTCCCTCCACCCTCCCAAACATGACGTCCCTCTCCAAGGACCTGTCCCTCCTTGCTACATGTCCAAAGTAAGTCAGATGGATCTTCAGAATCCTTGTCTCCAAGGAGCAGCCTGGTTTCCCACTCTCTAGGCCAAACCTGTTTGTTTTCCTAGCAGTCCATGGTATAATTAGCACTCTTCTCCAGCACCACAGCTCAAAGGCATCAATTTTCTTTCTATCATCCCTAGTCATTATCCAGCTTTCTGAAGCATAGCAAGCAATTACAAAGACTATGCCCTGGATCAGGAGCACTTTAGTCTCCAGTCTGATGTTGTTGCTCTGGATAGGTCCCTGACAGCTGACTTGCCCAATGCACTTCATCTCTTGTTTTCCTGGCTGCTGCTACCAAGAGTGTTAATTGTGGAGCCAAGTAAACTAAATCTGTTAACAATCTCATTCTTTTCACCATCCATAATAATGCTGCCAGTTGGCCCAGTGGTTTAAAAAGGTTATATGTAGAAAAGATAAAAACATATTTTTAAAAAGGGTTTAAGTAAGTAAAAATTGATGCATATTTCATTCATTACTTTGCAATCTAATTAATAATTACGTCTCAACAAATTGAAAAAAGGTATCTTTTCCTCCACTGATCACATTTGCAGATTAACATGCTCCATGTTGCCTTTTTGATTCCCTGCAAAAATCCGTAGAAAATGTATGGCTAAGTTGAGACAATGACACAAAGTTTTAAATATACTTCTCTTTCTCTCTCTGTGTGTGTGTGTGTGTGTGTGTGTATTTACTTTAGCCATACAAGCAATCATTTAATTAATTTTTTTTTCAAGTGATAACTTGACACTGAGAAATTTTCCCCCCAAGGAATAAAATATTGTAATTTCTATAAATGCACTCTAATTTATTCTTATGAGAATATTTACATTAATTTTCTTGTCATTATAATAGTTTAGAGACTTTTTTCCCCCTTCAATATATGAAGAAGTTGAGATGTGGAGAGGTTAAAAAGTTTTTCAAGGCTCCTTTATATTAACTGAAGAGAGGAGTTCAATTTCCATTTGTCATGTCCCTAGGATCAAACACCGTACTACATAAGTACAGTCATACTTAATCCCTGGTGCCTTCTTCATATATGTAAGGAAATACCTGAATTGTTTTGAGTTACAAAATACCTCTTGATTTGCCTTTACTGGGAAGGTTATTTGCTATTCACACTTCCTTCCTGTTCCAGAGAACAAGTATTTTTTAAAGAAAATACAAAGCTCCTTTTAAGTTACACATTAATGATTTAGAGTAAAAATGAAATTTAACTCCAAACCATATGAATCCCTATAGTATTATAAGAGCACAATATATGGTAATAATTCTATATTATTATAAAAAACCATTGTATAACTTTGTATAGATAAAATACCATGTTAATGCTAAGTAAGTAACAATAACACATTACACTCTCCACCCATTCATGAAGAAAATCATAGGAATACCAAATAGCATAATAATGGGGGGAAAGACTGTTTCAGGCAAAGAGCCTTTGAAATGATTGAAACTCACCACCACCCAAGTTTAGTTGTAGTCTTTATAGTAAGATAAATATATGCTAAGTTCTGTTATTTAGGCATATTTAAATAAAACAATCTAAATATAGAATTTCAATATAACCTTGGCAAGAAGAAATAAGTGACTGAATGGTCTCTGCTATTTGTATTTTGTTTACTTTTTGTTCAAGCCTTGGATTTTCATTATAAACTGTTTAAGAAAACTTCCTTGAAATACATACCAATCAAAACAACTATACATGAAAATTGTAGAAATTAATATAAATATATAGTGTATTACTTAATTCACTAAATTATTATTAGTTGCTGTAGGTATGGACTATAATATTAAAACACATTGTCATCGAACTGTAACCATCTCATAGCAGGCCCTACAACAGATTTTCAGTGGTAGTGAATTGTATCAGAGGAGATTGCCCATCTTTCTCCTATGGACTGAGCTGTTGACTCAAACAACCTGTCTTTGGATTGGCAGTGCAGCTCTTAACTCACCAAGCCTTTGCATCTCTAGATTATGAACTTTTATATAACCAAAGGATATGTAAGACATGAAATCTACCATCTTCTAATTTATGTTTATATTTTATTTGCATATAAATAAATTACTTAAAGATGTTTACTCCTCAGGGAGGAAAAGAAACAAAAAGAACCAAACACCAACAATCTTTTTATTCCTTGATGTGTCCAAATGCACAACTTTTTTAATGTACAAAATCTTTTAAATTATAGTTTAAGTATTTTTCCAGTCATTGTAAAAAATAAATATATGAGTGAATATATGGTATTATTTTAGCATAGATTCCATTCACTAACTAGTAGCCAGTTGATATTATATACTACCAATTTATTTTGTTGCCTTAATTTCTTACTAACACATCTTCTGAATATTTTTAATCTAATATTAATTGTTATCAAATATTTGATTATTAGATACAAATAGCCGAGATCTCCGATTGCCTAGTGACAAGTAACTGCTACAATACCAAAGGCACACAGTTCAAATCCAGCAGCTGCTTCATGGGACAAGGATGGGCAATCTCCTGTGTGATTATCGCCTCTGAAAACCTGACAGAGCGTCAGTTATGGATTATTTCCATCTCGGATACACAACAACATACAAGTTATGACCTGTACTTAATTTCAAAAGCATTAAGGAATAATAATAAAATAAATAATATAATTAATTATTGGAACTTTTTCAGCATTAATTGAAAAATATAATACATATGGAATATAAAAGTATGTGCATTGATAATCCTTTGATAAGAGAACAAAGATAGATAATTTATTGAAATATTAATAATTTCTTCAATTACCTTTCTCACCTATATTCTTCCAGTACCCTCTTACTTATTATTCTATTAAAATATCAACAAGCAAGATTTTAGTCATCAATTGATATCGTCATTCTAAATTTAAGATGCATTTTAATGATATAAGTAAACACATACATCTACCTTTTGGATAATGATTTTCTACCTTATAAAATCATTTCCATTACATAAAAACAATGGAGTAAATAAAAATCAGAATGACAAATTAATGAGACAATTTTAAATTTCATTTAAAACTATCTTCATCTGTATTTTACTTTTCAATAGAAAGTTGATTCTTTTCCCTGGTACCTTTTTATAAGGAAAATTTGAAGGTATAATTTTTGAAGTCAATAACACCTGAATGATTCCAGGAGAAAACGCTTACTGTAGTATACTGTCTCTTTTGTGTCACCTGCTTATAGTTTTTAATTGACCTTTGTTTTCGAGACCATAAAGAGAATACATCCTACATTCATTTTCTGGATTGTTTCTCAACATTGACACAAACTCACTGCACCCTAAATTTCCTATTTATGCTTTCAAGTTGTAGTTATGTGCCATTGAGTCACCTGCAACTCATGGAAACCTTATGCACAACCTTTTAAACTCGGTCCTATTCTAAGAAATCTCACTGTCTCTGACACACCTAACCCTAATATTACCCCATTTACTGTGTCAATCCATCTCATCCATGATCTTCCTCTCTTGTGCTTGTGAAATTGTAAATTTTATTCCATATAAGTACTTCTTAAAAGAACTTAATGCTCACATCACATATATTCTAATTAGTTAAGTGTAACAATTATTTGATTTCAATATTTTAGGGTTATTTTTGGTTCAATTTTAAAAGGTTCTCTCAGGGAATAGTTTCAGGGATTTGCCCAGGCTTCATGGTTTCAGAAAGTATGGAATTTATTAGAATTTAAAATTCTATCCTGTATTTCCTTCTTTTTTATTAGAATCCCTTTATAAAATCCTTGATTAAAGAACGCAGCTCTTGCAACCAGACACCAGCTAGCTCTTTTGGCCTCACAGCAAATAGGTAAAGCAAATAACTACACATTCTGTATCTTCCTTTATTCCTGATTCCCTTTATATTTGCATATTGATTAACAGTTTCACCACATGATTGGTTATTAAAATTACTAACAAGAGATTTATAAAAAAGATGTTTATAAAAAAGTTAAATTGGTAAAATCTATGTGATAGACATATTTAAAATAATGACAGAAAATGGTTGCTGTGGTTCCTTATGTAACACAAAATCATGAGATTTGTTTCTTTGGTTTGGAGGCCTAGGGTCCTATTTTCATGAGAACTCCCAGGTAATTGTCCTAATAAAGTTTCAGTGCTTCAGTTACGCCTCCTATTTGTTATATAATGTAACAACTTAGTGGTATTAAAAGCAAACCCTCTTTTGAAAATTATTTTCTGGGAAAAGAAGATATTCTTTCCTATTTAATTATCAAAAGAGTATTTTTAAAACAGTAAACATTTTTGTTTTATTTTCTAAGTGCATGTTTGAAGCTGATTACATTTAGTTCCATTTCATTAAAAAATAAATAAATATTTCAATTATTTAAACAGTGACATAACAAGCCCATACCTTATTAAAATTATAAAACTTAGATTACTTTATTTAGTTTATTCTAAATTCAGTGATTTTTAGAAACAAAATTATCTTGGAGAACTTCCTTGTCTGTTATGGTTAGCAGTGTCTGTTTATTTAAGTTATCTAAGGTATTTCTCAGATGGAATAAATGATACCTGATTCTAATGACCTCGAATGCTAACTTAAAATAATATTCAATGGGGTGAAAAGTTTTAGTTTGCTTGACTCCACAGTCAATACTCTTGGCACCAGCAGCCAGGAAATTAAAAGAAGTATTGTTATGGGAAAGTCGGCTGTTAGGGACCTCTCTAAATTACTGAAGAGCAATGGTGTCTCTCTGGAGACTAAGGTGCATCTGATACATGCCATGATCTTTGCAACCACTTATTATGTTTCAGAGGGTCGGACAATGACTGGAGAGAATTGATGCCTTTGAGCTGTGGTGCTGGAGAAGAGTATTGAATGTACGATGGGCTGCTAGGAAAACACACAGATTCATCCTGGAGAGGGTTAAACCAGGCCCTCCCTGGAGGCAAAGATTCTGAGGTTTCGTCTGACATACTTTGTACATGTTGTAAGGGGGACCGGCCCTTGGAGAGGGACATCATGCTTAGTAGGGTGGAGGGACAGAGCAGGAGGGGAAGACCCTCTATGAGGTGGATTGATTCAGTGACTGGGGTAATCGGGATGCGTGTGTTAGAGGCAGTGCGATTGGCACAGGACAGAGCAGAGTTTAGGGCTGTTGTACATAGGATCGCTATGAGTTGCAAGCGACTCGACAGCACATAACAACAAGTGAAAAGTCTGTGCTAACAGAAACTCTAGACTTTTTGTTGTTTTTCTTGTTAGTTGCTATTGAGTTGGCCCTATTTTGAACTCTCCTCACCATCTCTGATATGCTTAAGCCTAGTGTCACATTCAATATGTGAAATCCATTTTGTGGGGGTCTTTCTTTCTATGACCCTGTAACTTTCTCAACATGTGCTTTTTTTCCGAAGACTGTCTTCTCCTGAAAATATGGCGAAAGTGCGTAAACATCTTGGCACCTAAGGAGCACCTTGGTTGTATGTTCTCCAAGACATACCTGTTTCTATTTTTTTGGCATTCCATGGAAAATCTAGTACCCTTTTGCAACACCACAACTCAAAGGTATTGATTCTTAGCATTCAATGGATGAAAATGTATGAAGAGTCCACTATACAGAGTAAAACCATACACAATATGGTTTTATTTGATTTTTCAAAAGCGTATCACTGGGTGATTATTTGCAAATTCTTCTCAATTGGTTGAGTTGAACTAACAGTCTTAATTAGTAACCAATACTTAACATTTGTTCCCAAAGACTCTGGTTTAGATATTAATTTAGGGCTATTGTCAGGAGGGACCATCCTTTAGGTGGGGGAAGACAGTTTGCTGAGAAATATAGAGGTTCAGTGAAAAAGAAGACCTTCAGGTGATGTATTAACACAGTGACTACAACAATGAGATAATGAAAATGGCACAAGAGCACAGGTTTGGAACTGTTTTTCATAGTTGCTATTGTT
>NW_006399947.1:5770300-5789756 GCF_000299155.1 Elephantulus edwardii
TATAATATTTTCTATAATGATAATTAATTTGAATTGCTTACTAAGCAATGCATTGAACTATTATCCTTAGAAATCTATAGCCTAGAAACCAGTTTTTTCTTTAAACTTCCCTTATTGCATACCTATTTTCTGCACATGGATTATATCTCAAGGAAATTTGTCCAGTAACTTCAGACTTTAAAACTTTTCACTTCTGAGTCTTAAAGTTTCCACTAAACTAATCCTTCAATTTCACTTTAGATACATTTTGCTCCTCTGATCACACCTGATATTAGATTTTTGCAACTGTATGCTATTTCTTTAATTTTGTATTAAACTCTCTCATCTCCTCTTATGATGCTGACTTTTTCAAGATTGGGTTGGTTACAGGATTTGGTTTCAAGATTTCAAGGGAGAAAAGTATTTAAAAACAAAAAACCCCAAACAGAAAGTTGTTGATTTGTGCCATCTGGGTGACAGATGCTTAATTTGAATTGTTCCTCATGAAGAGATTAGTTGGAATCTGTGGAGGCAACCTACTTCTGAGGATCTCTGTCAAAGCAGTGTTCCTTGACAAAGTTCATGCATAAGATATCCCTTAGCAACGCAGAAAGGAGCTCGGGAGTTATGGTATATTAAGTACTGGACTAGTGTTTGAAATAAGTTGGGAGAAAGATTTTCAGCCCTAAAACAAAACAAAGCAAAACACACTTTGAAACAATTTCAATACACCCTATAGGGTTATTTGGGTTGAAATAGACCTAATAACACTGAGTATGTCAGTTTTCCTCTGAAGTTTTATCTACTCTGACTTTGTTAGCATTGTATTTAAAAATAAAAGTCAGTTTCAACATGGCTATTTTTTTTTCTGGCATCCATTTTGTTCATGAAAAAAACGAAAAACAAAAACACACACAAAAAAACCCAAAAAAACTCCAACAAAACAAAATGCAAGCTTATCTTGGATATATTGTAGACTTGATTACAGACCACCACTGCATTGCAATAAAGAATTAATCAAGCCAATGATATTTAAATTTTCTTAGTGCTTATTAAAATCATGATTATACCATACCATAACTATTAATATTTGCAATAATATTATGAAAATGTTTGAAAAATAGTGAGAATTACTAAAGTGTCATAGTAGGCAATAACATACTGTTGGACAAAATGATGGCAATAGACTAATTTGATATATATGGATGCCAGAAAACCTTTATTATGTGGGGAAACACATACAAAAATATAGTACCAGTTATACCAGTGTTCAGGTCTTTCATTCATGGGGTCGCTGTGAATTGTCTACCACTCGAATGCACTTAACAACACCACCACCAACATAGAGATAGCACTATGGGTCTGGTGGATAGAAAGTTATGTTACGAAGTCAAAGGTGGGTGATCTTAATCTGTGGTTCTCAGGCCTGGTTTTAATTGGTTTTGGTCAAACATTCTTCTAAGTGGTATAGCACTGGTTGGTCCATTGCTGTACAGAGGTAACTCGTGGTTGCTGTGATGTTAAACCCATTTGACACTGATGTGTAAAATGCGATAATGGTTACCCATTGTGGACAGTGTTTGGTGGAGCTTCCCAATTAAAACAATCTTGGAAGCTGGAGTGGCATCCACTTCTGAAATAGTTTGTCTCTGTAAACTCTATGAACTTGGAGAAACGATCAAAGCTATACAAGTATTCAGATCTTTCATTCATGGGGTCGCTATGAGTCGTCTACCACTTGATGACACTTAACAATAATCCCCACCACCATTACCAATAAAATGAAATACCTGTAAAATGAAATGCTGCAAAATGCTCTGTCAAATCCTGGAAGTGAAGACGCTTGCTTCTCGTGTCACTATTGGAGTAGTTCAAATCGACTTTATTTTTTAAATACTTTTTAAGGAAAAAGATTGTAGCTTCTGTTGAGCTGCTTAGATTTTAGAAAATAAAAGTAAGTTTCTCCAATAATTTTCTATTTAACTTTTGTTCAAAACACAGTAGTAATCCTGTCACCTGATTTTTGTTTTTTGGTTTTTGTTTGTTTCATGGCAAATGTATTTTACTTCCTTTCTATTAAACTTGAGATGGTTAAACATTAAACATGAAATTGTCAATTGTTTTTGAGTTGGTCCAGATTCATAGAAACCTTAAGCACTACAGAATTGCCAACTCCTTCACTATCACTACAATCCAATTGTGAGGGAATGTAATTTGCATAGCCTTTTCTACACGTGGGCCTAAACCCTGCTTCCTTAAGAATTCACTCTTAAGTTGGATGCAGGCAGCAGCTGCGGCAACTCTTGTCTTCTCTCACTGTGTTTGTCATACCCTTTTTGCTTCTGGAAACATAACCTCTCTCTGGTGTGGCTGTCTCTGATGTTCAATGACATGAAGGTGTGCAAATCACTGACACCAGAGGAGGTGAAGAAGCGCAAGAATGTCCTGCCTGAGCGAGGACAAGAAGAGCATCATCCTGGAGAAGGGCAAGGAGATTCTGGTTGGAAATGTTGGCCAGACTGTTGATGACCCCATGCCACCTTTGTCAAGATGCTGCCAGACAAAGACTGCCACTACGCCCTGTCTGATGCAAACTATGAGACCAAGAAAGAGCAAGAAGGAAGGCCTGGTATTTATCTTTTGGGTCCCTGACTATGCACCCCATTTTGCTCTTGTAAAATGATCTATGCTAGCTCCAAGGATGCCATCAAGAAGAAGCTGACAGAGTCAAGCATGAATTACAATCAAACTATTATGAGGAGGTCAAGGACTGCTGCCCCCTGGTGGAGAAACTGGGGGGCAGTGCTGTCATTTCCGTGGAGGGCAAGCCCTTCTGATCTTCTTCAGACCCGTGGCTGGAGCATCTGGCAACCTCAGACCTACCTGTGAGGGCTGCAGGTTGCCCCCTTCCTGCCAGACCAGAGAGGCTAGAGGGATTTCAGCAGGGAGGGCAATCCCTTCACCCCAGTTGCCAAACAGTACCCCCACACCCTGGATCTTCCTCTTCACTCTGCCCCTGATAGTTTTGGCCATCCCAAATCACTTTTGACTTTCTGATTACTATTAGGTTGAAACAGACCAAGTTCCCCCAGGCACCTCAGTTTAAGGGGTATCTTTATTTTTTTAAAGACACCTCCACTTTCTACCTGTTCTTTTCCCCTTCCAGGCTGCTAATTTCTAACCAAAATAGTGATTCTGTGCTTGTCTGTTTAGTTATGTGTATAAATGGAAAGTTGTGGAGATGACCCCTACCCATGTTGGCTTGTTCCCATCCCCTTGTCACCTAGTCATGCCCACTTGAGTCTGGGCCACCAAGGAACCTTCCATTTAAAACAAACAAACATTGAAAAGTTCACTAATTTAAAAAAAATCACTTTCACTGTGTCTTTAACTTTGTCCTACATGGTTTCTAGATGAATAAAGGGTAAGGAACTTGGGAGTAGATTTTGACTCCCACTAGCAATTTCTACCACTTTTAACAATATATCACATTTGTGTTAAACAGGAGAGCTGTGATCTATTATTTTCATTAAATGGGAGTATAATAATTATGATCTGTTGTTATTATCTGAGACTTCAGCTATAATAACAATAAAGACAGTCCCACTTAATCTAGTCTTTATGCAATCTGTCTTTCAGGATACACTGATTAATGCACCTTCTTTAAGTTTCTGTTCAAGCATTAAGTTTCTCAGTGAGACCTACTCTGATCACTCAACGTAAAATTGCAAATTCCTTGCTACTCTACAAACCTAATTTCTCTTATTTTCCTTTTCCTTAGTAGTTACAGTCATCAGTAAGATTTAGACTATTTTTATTTTGTTGTTCATTGTCTTTATATTTTTTATCTTAGCTAGGAGCCAGGATTTATAGATTTGTTGTTGTTATGGACCATTGTGCTGCCTGCAACCCAGAGTGATCCTATGTATACCAGCTCTTAAGCGTATTTCAATGCTCTGTGTGTAGTTCTATGGGGGTAATTGTGAAGTGCAATAGTACTAAATATGGTTTGCTTTATTTTGTTTCATTTTTACAAATATAATCCAAAGATTCAGTCAATTGTGTGTTTGGTGCTGTTAGCTCTAATATTACTTATAGTGACCTTTGAACAACATATTGGAATCTTGGTCCTATTTTGCTGTTATTTATGCACCATTGAGTTAGGACAGACTCAGAGCTGACTCCCCACCTGGTGTTCAGAGGCTATAAATTGGTGTAGATTGCCAGTCCTTCTCCCATGGAGCACCTGGTGGATTAGAACCATGTGAGTTTGTGTTGGCAGCATAAATCTTTACCACTAAACCACCAAAGCTCCCTATTGGATACATTACTATTTGTTAAATTAAAGAATAAAACTATATATTCTTTCCCTCAAATTGTGTTTTCTTTTACAAATGGAATAAAGAAGAATTTCCTATCTCTTCACAATAATCTTATTTTGATTTGTTATGTGTTGTCAGTTCAGAACTGACTCATAGTTCACAGGGGCTATAAAGCATGTGGGAGGAGACTGGCAATCTTTCTCATGTCTACCAGCTGGTGGAGTCAAACTGCCTGCCAGTCTTTGATTTAGTAAAACAATTCCTTACCAATAGGCCTCAAACTCCCTAATCTTACCATAAATCTAGTATGTATATGTGCCCACTAAAACAAAAGAAGCAAAAGAGTAGCTCGTGCAGTATAGTGTTGTTAGGGGCTGTCATGTCAAGTATGACTCATGGTGACCCTATGAGTAACAGATTTGCACCCTGTCCTTTCCTGTTGCATCTTCATCATCTCTTACCTGCTTGAGCTCATTGTTGTAATCATATCAATCCATCTCACTAAAAACCTCCCTTCCTCTCTTTCATTGAACTTCCATTTTTCCTAGCATGATTTCACTTTCCAAAGAATAACTCCTCCTAACTTGAATCCTTAAAGCTAAGGAGTACTATGGCTGTACTTTTTGCCAAGATATATCTGTTTAGCCTTTTGGCAGTCCATGAAACATTTAGTACTCTTATTTCTTTAACACCACAACCCAAAGGCATCAATTCTTCTTCTGTCATCCTATTCATTGTCCAGCTCTCAGCGGCATAACAAGCAATTGAAAAGACCATGACCTGAATTATGTTCACCTTAGTCCTCAAACTGACATCACTGCTCCTCAATAATTTAGAGATGTCCTTGACTTTTCCCAGTGCTATAAGTGTCTTGATCTCCTAATTGCTAGTACCGAGTGTATTGTTGGTGGGTCCAAGTAAAATTAAATAATTGACAATTTCAATCATTTCTCCATCTGTCATGACGTTGCCTATTGTCCAAGTGGTAAAGACCTTAATTTTCTTGATCTTTAGATATAACCCATATTTTTAAGCTGAGTCCTTGATATTCTGTAGCAAACATTTCAGCAGTATTTTGAGTTCTTTTGACTCTTAGCTAGCAAGGTTATGCCATCTGTATATAATACAAGTTGTTGACAAGTCTTCCCCTGATCCTGACACCACATTCCGCTTAGTAAAGTCCAAATTCACATATTATTTGCTGAGCATACAGATTGAATATGCGTGGAAAAAGGATAACCCTGATGCATACTATTCTGATTTTAAACCATATAGTTTCCCCTTGTGCTATTCAGACAACAGCTTCTTGGTCTAGGTATAGGTTTCACATGATTGTAATTGAATGTTCTGGGATTTCCATTTTTCTCAATGTTAGCCATAGCATGCTATGATCCACAAAGTCATATGCCTTTGCATAGTCAATAAAACACAGACAAAGATTATTCAATTGTTCTATGCTTTTAACAAGGATTCATTTGACACCAGCAATCTCTGGTGCCAAGGTCTTTTCTAAACACATGTTAAACCTCTGACAATTCCTTGTTAATGTACTGTTCTAGACATTTTTGGATGATAGCCAACAATATTTTGCTTGCATATGATATTTATTATATCATTTGATAATTTCCACCTTCTATTGGATCACATTTTTGTGGTATGGATGTCTTCCAGTCAGGTGACTAAGCATCTGTCTTTCAAATCTCCTGCCATAAACTGTTGAGCCCTTTCAGGGTTGCATCTGTTAGTTAAAGCATATCAATTATCCCATTGATTGCTGAGAGCTTGTTTTTCAACAGTGCTTTCAATGCCCTTTCAACTTCTTCCTTTGTTGCCATTGGCTTTTGTTCATATAGTCGTAGTTGTTGTTGTTATGTGCCATCGAGTCTTTTGCGACTCATAGCGACCCTATGCACAACAGCCCTAAACCCTGCTCTATCCTGCGCCAACCACACTGCCTCTGTCACACCCATCCCAATTACCCCAGTCACCGAATCAATCCATCTCATAGAGGGTGTTCCCCTCCTGCACTGTCCCTCCACCCTCCCAAGCATGATGTCCCTCTCCAAGGACCCCTCCCTCCTGGCAACATGTCCAAAGTATGTCAGACGAAGCCCCAGAATCCTTGCCTCCAAGGAGTAGCTTGATTTAATCCTCTCCAAGATGAATCTGTTTGTTTTCCTGGCAGTCCATGGTACATTCAGTACTCTTCTCTAGCACCACAGCTCAAAGGTGTCAACTCCTCTTTTGTCCTCCCTAGTCATTGTCCATCTCTCTGATGCATAACAAGCGATTGCAAATACCATGGCCTGTATCAAGCGCATCTTAGTCTCCAGAGAGACACCGTTGCTCCTGAGTGCTTTAGAGAGGTCCCTAACAGCAGACTTTCCCATCGCGATACGCTTTTTGATTTCCTAACTGCTGGTGCCAAGAATGTTGACTGTGGAGCCGAGCAAACTGAAGCTGTGAACAATCTTAATCTCTTCGCCATCCATCCTGACGCTGCCAATTGGTCCAGTGGTGAGAATCTTTGTCTTCTTGACATTGAACCTCAGTCCATACTGAAGGCTGCAGTCCTTGACCCTTCGCAGCAAGTGCATGAGGTCCTCCTCAGTGTCCGCAAGCAGGGTTGTGTCATCTGCATAAAGCAGATTGTTAATAGAACTTCCACCAATCCTGATGCCACAATTCTCCTCATAGAGCCCAGCCTCTCAGATAATCTGCTCTGCATACATGTTGAAAAGGTATGGAGATAGGATGCATCCCTGGCATACACCCTTCCCAATTTTGAACCATGCAGTGTTACCCTGCTCTGTTCTGACTACTGCCTCTTGGTCCAAGTATAGGTTTCGCATTAGCACAATTAAATGTTCTGGGATTCCCATTCTTCTCAGAGTCAGCCACAGTTTGTTATGATCCACACAGTCAAATGCCTTTGCATAATCAATGAAACACAGATAGACCTTCTTCTTGTATTCCTTTCTTTCAGCCAAGATCCATCTAACATCAGCAACAATATCCCTAGTACCACAACCCCTTCTAAACCCAGCCTGGACTTCTGGCAGTTCTCTGCTGATGTGCTGTTCCAGTCATTTTTGGATAATCTTCAGTAGAATCTTGCTTGCATGTGAAATCAATGACACCGTTCTGTAGTTTCCACACTCAGTTGGGCCACCCTTCTTTGGAATGGGAACAAATATACATCTCTTTTTGAAATTATTCGTGGACCCATTTTTTTTCCTGTGGTAAAGAAAATAATCCTTTGGAGACAGAGCTTACCAGGACTCACATTCTTATTTCTATCAGTTACTACTACTTAATTGTCTTCAGTCTGTTTATTTAACTTTTTACTGAAATCTCTGCATATAAAAAGGATGATAATGATTCATTGTAAGCCTATTCTGAAAAACAATTGGAGTAAGCTTTCCTCTCAAGTCCTTGCTATTGCTGCTGCTTCTTTTACTACTGCAGAGTTGTTGTTTACTTTGTGTAAATATTCTTAGACATACAAATAGCAACTCCACTGGTATTAAACTTTATCTTGGCAAACAAATTGCTGATAAAATGGACAGTAATATTTTCTAAGAAAATTCACCAATTCTTCAGAAATCTTTACTCTGACTGAAATAAGCAAACTGGACAGCAGTTTTTAATGTACCTGTAATACCTATATAGCTCTTTCATTTTGAGTAGATTATTATTATAAATGTAGTAACATCTCTAAAATATGTGAATTAAATATAAGGACGAAATATGTACTGACTTAGCAATTTTTTTTCTAAAGAAAAATTCACTAACTGTACCATTCTTTAAAGATAGTGTGACACCATTAAATTACTATACTTTTAAGACTGAAAGTGAGTAGGATTATTAATATTTTTGCCAGGACTGCAGGTGTCATTTGGAGCTTTCCCAGACAAACTGGGCATTTGATCACTCAATATGCTCTTCATGAACAGATCTCTGCCAACCTTTACATCAGACACAACTATATTTTCATCCTAAATTTTACTGAACTTCTTGAAAACACTTTCCATTTTTTGACCTTTCTTGCATGACCTACTTTCAGAGCTTTTCGAGTTTTTGAGTTTTCTCCCCCACCCCTATCCTTACTCCCATCCATACACCATACTCTCTATCTATACTTGCAGGTATTTTTTTTTCTAAGAACAAACATGGAGGTAAGCATTATAGAACGTCACATGAGTAGAATGAGATTTAACTTTATTTTATTCATTTTGACTTCATGATGAAAGTAATTTCACAGAGTCTTAACTCCTTTTTTCCTTTTTTAGAAATTTTTATTTCATATTGGTTTGCTTACAAAGTTTATATACATTGTATTTTACATGATTCTTCATTCACATTGTGTTTCATACAATCATTTCCATGCTTCTTGTTGTTGTTGATATGTGTTGTCGAAGTCTCTTGTGACACAGAGACCCTATGTACAATAGCCCTAAGCACTGCTCTGTGTGTGCCAATCTTATTGTCACTGACACACCTACCCCCATTACTACAGTCACTGAGTCAATCCGTCTCATCCAGGGTCTTCCTCTCTTTCACTGTCCCTCCACCCTCCCAAGCATGACATTCCTTTCCAAGGACTGGTCCTTCCTTGTAACATGTCCAAAATATGTCAAGTGAAGCTTCAGAATCCTTGCCTCCAAAGAGCAGCCTGGACTCACCTTCTAAAATTAACCACCATTAGACTATGCCCATCATTACATTGTCCTTTTAGGTCACCTCTGAATCTTTCTCATTTCCTTTAACCCCTCCCTCTACTCTTTAAATGATATAACCTTGTGACTTTGCCCCTACTCATCCGGGTTAACCCTCTGCTCCCACCCCTTTTGTCCTTCAGTCCCCACACATGTTTTGCTAGTTATCCTTCTATTAACTCATTCTTAAGTATTAAAATATATCAGAAAAATTGAAATGCACAGAATGCAAAAGATAGGAAGAAGTTCATACAGGCTGATTTAAGTAATTAGAGGTGCCCTCCTGGATTCCTATTTATGTTTTGAAACATTTTGTTTATATCTTGTCTTCTACATTGCTGAAAATCAGACTGGTGGTACAGTGGTTAAGCAGTTAGGTGCTAAAGAAAAGATCATCATTTCAAACCTTCTATGTAAGAAAGCTGTGGCAGTCTGTTTCCATTCAGGTTTACAACTTCGAAAACCCTATGGGACATTTCTGGCCTACACAATTTCTATGAGTCAGGACCAGCTATACCGTAAAGTGATGTCCCCAGAACAATTCCAAATGTTGACAATGTAGTTTTGAACCAGACCAATATAGTCCTTGTTCCTGTGTGGTTCTTGACTTCTTTAGTAATGGTAAGTTTTTAGAAGTTCACATATACTTCACCACTAATACAAAAAAAAATCTGTAAATTAACCACTTCCACTTCCTGGCTACCCACCTTGTATATCTGAATCAAACTGTGCTGCACTAGTTTTCATTGGCTACAGTTTTTGAAGTAGATCATCAGACTTTTCTTTTGAAGTGCTTCTGAATGGACTCAAACTTCTGATATTAAGTTTAGCCGCTGGTCTTGATATATTTGCATTATGCAGTGACTCCATATACAGTATTAATGTTGTTGTGTTCTGTGGAGTTGGAACGTACTCGTGGCTAACTCTGAAGGGGGTTTTCGATGGCTGTAAATCTCATGGGAGGAGATTTCTCCTATGTAGTTGTTGATAGATCAGAATTGCAGGTTTCTGTGTTGGCAGCACAATTTCTTACCACTAAGTCACCAGTGTTCTAGACATAGTGTAGTTGTATTATGAATATCATGTGTAGTAGACATTTGTAATGTAATATAGTACATACTGCCTAATATTTTTCATTATAAATTTAGAAATCATAGTGACATAGGAAAAAAACATATACTCATCAAGCATTCTGGTTAAGTAATCCTATGAAGACAGAATAAAACTTTTTCATTTGTTGTCCAAAGATGAAAATCTCTGAGGAAGCAGTGGATTCCAATACCTGACCCTCTGATTATATATAACCCGAGTACAGATTGCTCTGCTAACTGAAAGTTCTGTAGTTATAATTCACCAGATGCTTCTGAGGAGGTAGAAAGGGAATTCTGCTCTGATAATATTTACAGGCATGGAAACCAAATGGAGGGTCACTATGAGTCTGAATAAACTCTTTGTCAGTGGGTTCAGTATGGTTTGAAACACAGCAGGCAATTACTTGAATGAAAGGTCTGGTGAGAAGTCACCAAATGCTCCACGAGAAGAAGATATGACAGTCTGTAAGTGTGGCATTTGCTATTGATTCAGCTATTATGTGAATTACTTGAAGCATGCTTATTTCACAGCACTTTTGTGAATTCATGGCCCTATATTTAATGTGTTTGAGCAGACATAGCTTAGAAATTTTGCTTGAATTTAGTATGTGACCAAGATTATTTCCAAATTAAAACAAAATGAATGCATGATTTGGGACAGTTAATAAGACAATTGGTTTTAAAATTTTTTAAGCGTAATAAGAAAACTGTATTTGTTCCTCATCAAGAGAAAGGAATATAATACAAGAAATTTTGAAAGACAGACAAATATCTGTGTATAATATGAACAAAAACATTACACTATTTTATTACTTGAATTTTATTTCCATATAGGAGATTAAAAAATTAGATCCCATTTTCTAATATTAAATTTCAGAAAATTTCACATGGAGAACAATAAAGTCAGTGATTTAACTAATGGAGTATATATGAATAATTTATTTTACAGGGATAAACACAAAGCTGGTTATAAGGAGTTAAGATTAAAGATGCTCCAAATGTCTAATATTTCACAATCTGTTTTATTATCCCATCATCATTAACATTAACTATTCTTCCTCTCCTCTGTATTTTCAGTTTTATTATTGAGTTCTGTAATTCTCTGTGATATATCACAGAAAGCTCACACACAATCTATGAAATGACTCATTTGGTTGTAGGGACTGGCAAGTTTCATCCAAGTCAGGCATCAGGTTAGAGGCATTTCTAGACTCACGTGGCACAGAAGCTGAGGAACCCAAACTGATGGGAGAAAAAAGATTTCTGCCCCTCAGCACTGAGGAAATTAACGTCAGGTGATGAGGAATTGGGTCTAAAATCCAAAGTGGGAAATTTGTGAAAGCATATACCTTGCTTTTGTTGTTAGGTGCTCTCATGTCAAGTATATCTCATAATGACCCTATGAACAGCAGATTTGAACCCTGACCTATCTTGTGCAATCGTCACTGTTTCTGACACACTTGAACTCATTGTTGCAGTCACTTTGTCAATCCATCTGAGTGACAGTCTTCTTCTCTTTTGCTGCCACTTCACCCTTTCAAGAATGATGTCCCTCTCCAAGGAATAATTTCTTCTAGCAACATGCCCAAAGTATGAAAGACATACACCACCATCGTTACCTCCAAGGAACACTCTAGCTACAATTTTTGCAAGGCATATGTTTGTTCCTTTGGCTGTGCATGGGATATTTAGTGCTCTTCTTCAATATCACAAACCAAAGCATCAATATATTTATATATGTTTATATATATATATATATATATATATATATATATATATATATTCTTGATATTCTCCCACAGCTCATTTGATCTATGCTCATTGGTGTTCAAGGCCTCAAATGGAATGCATAAATATTGACATACTAGGTGCTGGTGAAGTGAGATGGCTTGGCAGGGGATATTTTGAATCAGATGATCATATGATCTACTACGTCAGGAGTGAAATGGTGAGAAAAAATCGGGTTGGTTTCGTAATTAAAAAGCTCATTTCTAGATCCATCATAAAATACAATGCGGTGGGTGACAGGATAATACCCATACACATACAAGGAAGTCCAGCGAATACTACTATCTTTCAAATATATGCACTGACAACTAGACCCAAAGAGGAAGAAATAGAAGATTTCAATGAAAGAATTTTACTTTTCAAAGAGAAGAGCAAATTGTGGTGGAGAGAGGTATGGACAGGCAAAAAGTGTAACAATGAATAAATGGAAATATAAAGTCTCTATAAATTTTCATTAAAATTAATAAAAAAATATAACCCCCCCAAAAAAGGAATATCGTCTATGAAGAGTGATAAAGATCGTTTAAAAAGGCTAAAGAGGAAGAAAAGACCAAGATGGATGTCAGATGAGACTGAATATTGCATTAGAGCACCGAGAAGCCAAAGATAAAGGAAAAAATCAAGAAAAGAAAGAGCTAAACAGAAGATTTCAAAGGGCCGCTCAGGATGACAAAACAAGATACTATAATGAAATGTGTGCAAAGAGCTGGAGGTAGAAAATAAAAAGGGCCAAACTCACTCAGCATTTCTTAACCTGAAGGAATTGAAAAACAAATTCAAACCACAAGTGTCAATCCTTAAAGATGCTTTGGGCAGAGTGTTAAATGATCCAAGGAGTATACAGAGTCACTGTACCAGAAGGAATTGGCTGTTACAGAAGAATTTCATGAAATAAAATTTGATCAAGAGCCTATAATGATGAAGGAGGAAGTTAAAGTTGCTCTGAAAGAATTGGCAAAAAACAAGGCTCCAAGATGGCATATCAATTGATGTATTTGAACACAGCTGCTGCCCTGGATGTGCTCACTAAGTTGTGCCAAGAAATCTGGAGGACAACCACCTGGCCAATTGAAGGTGACCTGACAGAGTGCAGAAATTATTGAGCAATATCACTGATATCACATGCAAGCAAGATTCTGCTGAAAATTATAAAAAATGACTGGAGCAACATGCCAACAGAGAATTGCCAAATGTTCAACCTGGGTTTAGAAGAGGCCGTGGTACTAGGGATATTGTAGCTAATGTTATATTGATCTTGACAGAAAGCAGAGAGTACCAGAGGAATGTCTATCTGTGCTTCATTAACTGTGCAAAGGCTTTTGACTGTGTGGATTACAAAAAGATATCACTGACTCTGAGAAGAATGGGAATCCCAGAAAATTTGATTGTGCTTATGCAATACCTATACTGGAAGCAAGAGACAGTCATTAAAACAGAGCAAGGAGATACTGCATGGTTCAGAATTGGAAAGGGCATCTGCCAGGGATGTATTCCATCTCCATACATTTTCAATCTGTATGCAGAACAGATCATCTGGGACTCTGGGCTGTACAAGGAGGAATGTGACATCGGGATTGGTGACAGATTCATCAACAACCTGCGATATGAAGATGTCACAACCCTGCTTGCTGAAAGTGAGGAGGACCTGAGGTGCTTGCTGCAGAAGGTCAAGGACTGTAGCCTTCAATATAGATTGAAGCTCAAAATCAAGAAGACAAAGAGTATTACCTCTTGGCCAATTGGCAATATCATTATGGATGGTGAAGAGATTGAGATTGTTTCAAACAGCTTTAGTTTTCTTGGTTCCACAGTCAATACTCTTGGTACCAGCAACCAGGAAATCAAGAGATGAATTGCATTGAGAAAGTCACCTGTCAGGGACCTCTCCAGAGCACTGAAGAGCAATGATGTCAGGCTGGAGATTAGGGTGTGCCTGATCTGGGCCATAGTCTTCAAAACTGCATGCTATATATTGGATAGCTGCACAGTGACTATGGATGATAGAAAAATAATTAATGCCTTCAAGCTGTGATGCTGGAGAAGATTGTTGAATAAGAACAAACACATTTATCGTGGAGAGGGTGAAGCCAGGCTTCTTCTTGGAGTCAAGGATTTTGAAGCTTCATCTGATACACTTTGGGCATGTTGCAAGGAAAGACCATTCCTTGTAGAGGGATATCATGTTTGGGAGAGTGGAGGGACAGCAAAAGAGAGGGAGACCCTCAATGAGATGGATCAATTCTGTGATTGGAGTAATGGGAGTGGGTGTGTCAGAGATCATGAGTTTGGCACAAGATAGAGCAGGGTTTAGGGCTCTTGTACATAGGGTCACTATGAGTCACACGAAACTCAACAGCACATAACAACAATAACAGCTATATACAAATTTTATATATGTTTGTATATATGTAATATATATGTATAGATATCAATTATATATATGCACACACATACATATCAGAAAAAATATACACACACATACACATACATATACATACACATTTGGAAGCAGGAATGGCATCCACTTCTGAAATGGCTTGCCTCTGGAAACTCTATGAACAGTACTCAGGTCTTTCGTTCATAGTGTTTCTATGAGTAATCTATGACTTGACGGTACTTAACAACAGCAATACATATACATACATATAAGAAAAATATTCTCAAATAACTTTCTTTTACTTGAGCAAGATGGTTCTAGGATGCATTGAATAAGACCTTTCTAATAAAATCGTGATTCAGGATATATTCCACTTTGATCCTACATCATTAAAAAAAATGAAACGCAACTCACAAATTGGACCATAACCAAAGGCAATATTTTGCTTAGGTGATCCAATTTATACTATCTGAGAGACAAGAATTTACAATACATTACAAAATGGAGAACAGATTACTTCATTACATAAGTGACAAATTAGATTACTCTGACATTATCAAATCATTGAAAAATTGTGGATCAGACACCCTTAGCCAGTCTAGATTGTTTATTTTCAATTACTATCATCACACTCTCTAATTCCCTTCTTTGGTCATCAGTAAATTATCTGCATAGTCCCACACAATGATTGTTTGAGAATCACAACGGAGAAATGTTTCCTATTGATGAGTGGCGTCTCTGAAAATATATGAACAATTTTACAGGCAAAGATGTATGACTTTCTTCCATCCTGTGATAGAGACATTCCAAAAGTGTTTTATGTTCTAGAGGAAAAATATCATTCTTGCCCATAGAAACAAAGATTTGAAAATAAACAAGGAAGCACATATGTGCAAATAACCTTGATATAAAATTAGAAATGTTGACAGACAGAAATTAGTCATGTTCTACCATGAGGCAATGATTTTATTACTGTTTTGCATTGTAATTTACGTGTTGCTTTTTCCTAGCTGTTTGTATAGTTGTCATTTCTTCTCAAAGGAAAGGTGTTTTCATATTAGCATTGTACTTTGCACTTCTTTCCATCTGAAAATCTTTCGTCCATAAAATAGACCCTCAAAATATGTACTGCAGAACTAAAGAATCAAGAAATTTAAAACTGTAAAGCAGCATTTCCTAATTCCAGTCACCTTTCTGGTTAGTGTCACATCTGAGTGACACAGTTATTTCTTTAACAGCATTCATAGAACTAATAATAACTTTAATGTCATTAGTTTAGGGAGCTCTGGTGGCATAGTGGCAAGAAGTTGTGCTGCAATCCCTTAGGCACACAGTTGGAAGCTACCAGCTGGTCTGAGGGAGATATTTAATACATTTTATTTCATAAAGACATTTCCTTAACTAATGGAAAATATCTGTCACTTACCATAACAAAAGGCAAGCACAAAAGAAAAGAGAAAACAACTGTACTGAAACCAGGAGCACATTATCACATTTTAATTGTGTATTATTGCCTAGTGGAAGTGCAGACTTGCTATTGGTGCCACAATAAAAAATTATCAAATTTGAGGATGACTGAAGACAAATGCAAAATAAAATGAGACTTTGCCCTAAATATAATTAGATGTATTGAGAGAAAATGAAAAATAGAAGAGCAGAATAGCTTTTACTGCTTCCATGCCTTTTAATGCTATGTCTTATATGTCATATAAAGTGTGTGAGAGCTCAAGGACAGTGACATAAGCTTTGAGAAGCTGTTGTTGTTGGTTGCTTTTGAGTCGAGCACAACTCATAGCAACCCTATGAACAAAATGTCTGAAGCCTTTCTATAATTATTGTCATTTACCAAAGTTCATAGAGTTTCCAGATGCATGCTGTTTAAGGAGTGGATGCTGCTCCTGCTTCCAAACCTGTCTTAAACTGGGAGCTCTCCCAAACACTGTTTACCATGGGTAACTGTTATGGCATTGGAAACCCCAATGATACAAGGCTCAGCATCACAGCAACCTGAGGTTACCACCGTACAGCATATTGACAGAAGGGTGCTACACCACTTAGAAGAATGTTCTTCCTAAATAGAGTAATAACTGACTTTTAAATACAAAGGCCATCCCCAGTGGTATTGTTTACTCTAAACATGAGGCTTAAATTAAAAAAACAGCAACAACAACAAAAATCCAATATAGTATATTTTTGTTGTTGTATCGTTGAGTAGCCTGTGACATATAGTGACTCTATGTACAACAGCTCTGAACCATTCCCTGTCTTGAGCCAGTCTTGCTAATTCTGACACACCAACTCCCATTGCCCCAGATACCGTATCAATCTCATCAGGGGTCTTCCTCTCCTGCACTGTCCCTCCATGTTCTGAGCATGATGTCCTTCTCCAAGGACTAATCTCTCCCGGTCATGTGCCCAAAGTATGTGAGGCAGAGCTTCAAAATTGTAGCCTCCATGGAGAAACTTGGTTTCACCCTCTCCAAGATGTCGTTGTTGTTGTTATGTGCCGTCGAGTCACCTACGACTCATAGCGACCCTATGTACAACAGCCCTAAACTCTGCTCTGTCCTGAGCCAATCGCACTGTCTCTGACACTCCCATCCCAATTCTCCCAGTCACTGATTCAATCCACCTCATAGAGGGCCTTCCTCTCCTGCACTGTCCCTCCACCCTCCCAAGCATGATGTCCCTCTCCAAGAAACGGTCTCTCCTCACAACATGTCCAAAGTATGTTAGATGGAGCCTCAGAATCCTTGCCTCCAAGGAGCCACCCGGTTTAACCCTTTCCAGGACAAATCTGTTTTCCTAGCAGTCCATGGTATTCTCAATACTCTTCTCCAGCACCACAGCTCAAAGGCATCAATTCTCCTTCTATCCTCCTTGGTCATTGTCCAACTCTCTGATGCATAACAAGTGATTGGGAAGACAAAAGCCTGTATCAGACGCACCTTAGTCTCCGGAGAGACACCATTGCTCTTCAGTACTTTGGAGAGGTCCCTAACAGCAGACTTTCCCATGGCAATGCGCCTTTTGATTTCCTGGCTGCTGGTGCCAAGGCTGTTGACTATGGAGCCAAGCAAACTAAAGCTGTGTACAATCTCAATCTCTTCGCCATCCATCCTGATGCTGCCAATTGGTCCGGTGGTGAGAATCTTTGTCTTCTTGACATTGAGCCTCAATCCATATTGTAGGCTGCAGTCCTTGACACTCTGCAGCAGGCGCTTCAGGTCCTCTTCAGTTTCAGCAAGCAGGGTTGTGTCATCCGCGTAACGCAGGTTGTTGATAAATCGTCCACCAATCTTTACCCCACATTTCTCCTCATAGAGCCCAGCCTCCCGGATAATCTGTTCTGCATATAGGTTGAAAAGGTATGGAGATAGGATGTATCCCTGGCGTACACCCTTCCCAATTTTGAACCATGCAGTGTTCCCTTGCTCTGTTCTGACGACTGCCTCCTGGTCCAAGTATAAGTTTCACATTAGAACGATCAAGTGTTCTGGGATTCCCATTCTTCTCAGAGTCAGCCATAATTTGTTATGATCCACACCGTCAAATGCCTTTGCATAGTCAATGAAATACATATAGACATTCCTCTGGTATTCCCTGTTTTCAGCCATTACTGGCTAATCTTTAGCAGCATTTTGCTAGTGTGTGATATTAGTGATATTGTTTGTTAATCTCCACACTCTGCTGGAATGGGAATAAATATGGATCTCGTCCAGTCAGTTGGCCAAATAGTTGCCCTGCAGATTTCTTGGCACAACCGGAGGAGCACATGGAGGGCAGCATCTGTTTGTTGAAATACTCCAATTGGTATTCCATTAATTCCTGGAGCTTATTTTTTTTTGCCAAATCCTCCAGAGCAGCCCGAACTTCCTCTGTCATCACCTTTGCCTCTTGATCATATGTTGTTTCTTGAAATTCTTCTGTATCAGCCAATTCTTTTTGGTACAATGTCTCTGTGTACTCCTTCCATCTTCTTTTTCATTTTTCTTTTCTACTAGTTTATTTATAAAATTTGAATACAAATTCTCTTCACCTCTCCCACCCATCAAATTGTACAAATCCATCTTCTTTTAAGGCTTCCTGAATGATTCAATATTCTGCCCATAGCATCTTTTTAAGCATTGAAATTTGTGACTTGAATTTATTCTTTAGTTCCTTCACTTAAGAAATGCTGAGCATGTTATGCCCTTTTCATTTTTCAACTCCAATCTTTGCACATTTCATTATTTTGCCTGTCTTCCCGAGCTGCCATTTGAAATCTTCTATTCAGTGCCTTAATTTCTCAATTTCTTCCCTTTGCTTTGGGTTCTTTTTTTTTTTTCTTTCTTTGAGTTCTTGGCAGTCTAATGCAATATTTAGAGTCTCTGCTGACATCCATTTTGTCTTTTCTTCTTTTTCCTTTTTTGTAATGACTTTTTGCATTCTTCATGAATAATATTCTTGATATCTTCCCACATCCTATCTGGTCTTTGTTCATTAGTGTTCAAGGCCTCAACTCTGTTTCTGAGTTGGTTTTTAACTTCATGGGGGATGGGCTCAGGGTAAAATTTTTATTCCTGTGGATATGTCTTAGCCTTCTTAACTTTAATTTGAACTTGAATATGAGCAGTTGATGGTCTGTTCCACAATCAGCACCTGGTCATGTTTTCACTGCTGATAATTCAACTTCTCCAATAATTCCTTCCACAGATGTAATCAATTTGATCCCTGTGCATCCCATCAGGTGAAATCTGTGGGTACAGCCTGTGTTTATGTTTCTTATAAAAGGTGTTTTCTTTGAATAAACTATTCATTGTATAGAAGTCTATCATTCTACCCCCAGCCTCATTTCAGTCAACAAGTCCATATTTTCTGACTACTGATCCTTCTTCCTAGTTTTCAACTTTTGCATTCCAGCCACTCATCATTGTTAAGGTATCTTGGTTACATGTTCGATCGATTTCTGACTGCAACACTTGATAGTAATAAATAATCTATCTCCTACTCTTTGCCTCTGGTTGTAGGCACATACATTTTATGACAGTGATATTAACAGGCCTTCTTTGTATGTGTATGGATATTATCCTGTCACTAACAATATTGTATTTCAAGATGGATCTAGAAATGATCTTTTTTTAAATTTTATTTTATTAATTTTAATGAACATGTACAAAGATTTTGGATTTCCATTCATTC
>NW_006399947.1:5791511-5793534 GCF_000299155.1 Elephantulus edwardii
TTCTTGACATTTAGCCTTAGTCCATACTGAAGGCTGCAGTCCTTGACCCTTCGCAGCAAGTGCATGAGGTCCTCCTCAGTTTCAGCAAACAGGGTTGTGTCATCTGCATAACGGAGATTATGCAAATTTCACATACCAATTGTTAATTTCTTCTCACAACTGTTTCTCCTCCTTTGTGTTTCCATATTTGAGGGTTCAGCTTCAGTTGCCATAGCTGTTAGTCTATTTAACTGTGCTCTCCTGTACGTACATAGAGTTTTCAAAGGCCTATTATGGTTTGAAAGTGGATGGCTAATCCTTCTTCTTAGCCTGTCTTAATTAGGATTCTTAGTATTGGGACAATATCTGGCAGACAAGCATTTTTTTACCTAGCAAATGAAAGTCACTTCCCTTAAAAAAAAACAACCAAAAAATCCCCAAACATTCACTGTCCCTCCTTCCCTCAAGCATGTGTAACTTTTCTCTTCCCTTTCTCCACTATATCCCCATTCCTTGCATACCTGGCTACCTAGTCAAATCCTCCCTTCCCCAGTCACCTCTTAATATGATCACAAGTCACTTCTGTGATGCCTTGCACCACACACTGATACTGGTCCCTCATGCTATTTTCTATCTCTTGTTTAGGAGGATGTAAGTCCAGATCCCATGGACCAACTTCAGGAAAAGATTTGAGAAATGCTGGTGTACATAAATATTGAAGATGATGGTGCTTTGAATTCTAATATACCTTAAGTATCTATAGAACTTTTGAATGACCAATGAAAAAATTGACCAACGAGAAGTTATCAAATTATTGATCTAAGAAAAGAAATTCCAAGTCATTATATCTCTGTCTCTATTGTTGTTAAGTGTCATTGAGTCAACTATAACTCAGAAAAACCCTAATAACAATGGCACTAAACCTTACCCTATACTGAGCCAATTTCACTGTCTCAAGACAGACACACTTGATCTCATTGCCACAGTCACTTCATCAGTCAATCTCCTACAAGGTCTTCCTCTGCACTGACCCTCTACCCTTCTAAGCATTATGCCCTTTTCCTGGCAACATGCCCAAAGAATGTGAGACAGAGCTTCAAAGTCCTTGCCTCCAAGGAGCAGACTGCTTTCACCATCTCCAGGACAGACTTGTTTGTTCTCTTGGAAGTCTTGGTATGCTTAATACTTTTTTCCAGCACCACAACTCAAAGGCATTAATTCTCCTGTTATTCATATTCATTGTCAAACTCTCAGCAAACAATTGAAAAGACCACATTCCTAGCAGTGGCTTAATTCTGGCTGCACCTTACAATCATCTGAGTATCATTGTTTCAGTATGACTCCAGAACTAATGAATCAGTATTTCTTAAGGCAGATTTGAGCACTGCTATAATATAAAGCACTGCAAGTAATCTGAACATTCAGCCAGAGTTAAGGAACACTGGCCTATGACCTGTGCTGAACAGTTACTATCTGTTCAATTCTATGTGCACTTTAGTGCACAGTAAAATTCATTGTTGTCTAGTCATAATTGCCTCTTAGTTGAACTGTTATTGGATTTCTGAGCTTGTTTTTTTTTTTTTTTATTTCTGAGCTTGTAAGTCACAGGAGAAGAGTTTGTCCATCTTTCTCTCCGAACCAGGGGTATTCAAACCTCCAGAGAAGTGTGCCCTTTAAGATAGCAGCACAACTCCCTACAGATGAGGGCACCAGAGTGCCCTAAAGTGTAATTAAATATAATTTAAATGAGAATAAATAGCCAGTTCTTGATATATTTATTGACAATACATAAGTAAACTTTCCTCTGATATTAGCCTTGATGATTTGTACATTATTCTGTGGCTAAATTTTTTTAAATCAATTTTATTAGTTTTAATGAACATTTACAGAGATTTTGGGTTTTCATTCATTCATTGTTGCACTGTTTTCTCCACCCTCCTCCCCAGTTCGTTCTTCTTCCCCCCATGTCTGTTTTAATTGTCCAGTTGCCACAGTGCTTGCCAAAGCCAGTTCTGATTAATCTCCTTTGTCAGTGTGTCCCTTG
>NW_006399947.1:5794554-5799400 GCF_000299155.1 Elephantulus edwardii
GCATATATCTGCTTGGGTGTCAGTTATGGTCTCTTCTGGGTATATTCCCAGTAGTGGTATTGCGGGGTCAAATGGTATCTCTATTTGCTAAATTCGGTGTTGGTTCCCCTAGTGAAAAACTACAAATATAAGTCTTACGTGGTTTTAAAGTGAAGGAAATGAGCTCAAAATAGAGGCTGGTTAAATTTTTATTCTGTTCTCAATGACAACATAAAAAAAATATGTAATGTCTAAGCTCTGTCCTAACCTAAGCAAATTATTGTTGTATGAGCTCAATATATTTATGGATCTTCTTCTACTTTTTGCCCTTTTAAAACCTTATGTTAGTGTATAGTTTTCAAGATGAGGTGGCAAGTTTTCCTAAAACAATTCAGAAATTTGAAACTATCTGTTCAGGGTAAGAAAATTCCAATAGCTCCTACTTTCTGAAAACATCTGTATAAACAAGAAACTGTGAATGATTATTATTTTCTAAATAATCATATTAAATTGTTTTGTAAATAAAGAGACAAATTATGAATAGGCTAATTTAAGAATCATTGTTAATTATTAGATAGATAGATAGCTGCTATTTATTCACTTTCAAAAGAAATTAAACAAGACTTGGTACTATGTCATTCTCAAGATAGACACTATGTTCAAGTTCTTTTTGAGACCTTTTATATTAAACTATGCCATAGCGATCGTCCTAAACCTTACTGGTCAGTATCATTTCCACTATAATATTATACAGCAATTGGTAATTCCTGGTGGTAGATCCAAATAAAGTAGTCAGATGATGTTCTATTGTAATCGGTAAAGTTTTACTGAGACAGTTTTTTAAAAAAAATTATGTTATTAATTTTAATGAACGTTTACAGAGATTTGGAATTTCCATTCATTCATTGTTGCATTTTTCTCCCTGCTCCCCCACAGTTCGCTCTTCTTTTTGAAAAGTAATTAAAAATGCCTTCATTTGTATACAATGCCCCTCCACCCCTGAGTACACTCCACTATGCAACCTTCATTCTGGACTCTTGTCATAATCATAATACTCAATCATATATCACTTTTAAACTGTTTTCTCACTCATTTGTTTCAGTGCAGTATACATAATTTATCCAATTTTTCTCAGTCTCTCCCCAACCGTGATGTCAGTCCCGTTATACAACAACGGAACTATGCAGCATTTGCCCTTTTGTGACTGAGATGTTTCACTCAGCATAATGTCCTCCAGTGTCACCCATTTCGAATAATATTGCTTTTTTTAAAAGATATTTTTTGAATATTTTTTTAAATAATATTCCCTTTTTTCCAATGCAGCATAGTATTCCATTGTGTGAATATACCAGAGCTTCTCTATCCATTTGTTTGTTGATGGTTTTGTAGGTTGTTTCTAACTCTTTGCTATTGTGAACAAAGCCATGATAAACATGGGTGTTCATATATCTGCCTCTGTGGCATTCTGGTTTCTTTAGGTTGAATTCTCAATAGTGGAATTGCTGGGTCAAGTGGTATTTCTATTTGTAACCTTTTGAGAAAGTGCCATACAGGCTTCCAGAGTTGAGCTAATTTTGTGGAAATGCTTCACTATGTCGTTCTTTTTTTCCCCCCTATAATTATATTTTATAAACATTTACAGAGATTTTGGGTTTCCATTCATTCATTGTTGCACTATTTTCTCTACCCTCCTCCCAGTTTGTTCTTGTCCAAATGCCACAGTGCTTGTGAAAGCCAGTTCTGATTAATCTTCTTTGTCAGTGTGTCCTTTGCCATTCCCTATCACTCCTCCCTGAGAGAGACTTCACCCTGAGTCATAAGGAAAAGGGGATGGCACATTCTCTTAGCTACTTCCTGCTGAAAAGGGACGCTGTGGGTTTCAGGGTGAAGATCTTCTCTCACTACTCTAAAAGGCCCCTTTGGCAGTAGGAAACATATAGACTGTTATGGAGATTGATTTTGGAATTTAGATGCACTCTTATTGATTGTGCTTGGCCGTACATGTTCATATCCTTGAAGATGTATCATGGGGGTGTTGCAACCTAGAAGACACAAATTTGACTAACAAGTTATAAGTACATGAGTCCAAAAATTATGGAAAAGTAAAAGAAAAGATTCTTTCATTGTTTTACAAACCCTCCCCCAGGTCCACTCCACCATGTAGCCATCGCTCTAGACTCCTGTCATGACCGAAATACCTAATCACATATCTCTTTTAAACAGTTTTCTCCCTTCTCTGTTTCAGAGCAGCATACATTATTGAACCCATCTTTCTCAGTCTCTCCCCAACCCCAAGGACAGTCCCATTCTACAACAGTGGCACCATGCAATATTTGTCCCTTTGTGACTGGGACATTTCACTCAGCATAATGTTCTCCAGAGTCAACCAGTTTGAGTAATATTGCATGAGTTCCTTGTTTTTTAATGCAGCATAGTATTCCATTGTGCGAATATACCACAGCTTCTCTAGCCATTCGTTTGTTGATGGGCACTTAGGTTGTTTCCAACTCCTTGCTATTGTGAACAAAGCTGCAATAAACATGGGTGTGCATATATCTGCTTGGATGTCAGCTATGGTCTCTTCAGGGTATATTCCCAGTAGTGGAATTGCTGGGTCAAATGGTATCTCTATTTGCAACTTCTTGACCTGGATATTTCACTTAAACTTGTCCACCATGACTGACCTTCCTTGTATTTGGACTACTTGTGCCACAGCTTTCATTAACAGCAATATAAACGGCACAGAAAAACAGCAGATGAGTGGTGTACTTACAAGATAGAAATATTTATATACATTGACTTTTTTCTTATTATAATTTATCATTAATAATTTTGTATGTGACCTATCAAAGAAGAAGAAAATTTAAGAATTATTTTCTTGTGATAACTTTGACCATATTCAATTTTGATAAAAAAATATAACCAATGAAAGGGAATTAAGCTAAAAATTAGCTGTACTTTCACTTTTCAATAGTTTGAAAGTTATTCATATTTAAAAGTTAAAACTCTCAAATTTTTAGGAAATGCCACTGCTGAAGACAGAAATAATTTTGCCCTTAGGGAACTAATAGCCTATTTTAGCCCTCTTGACTAAATCAAATTTTTAAAATATTTTTATTATGAAGCATATCATGCAAAATAAATATATAGAGAGCACAAATATAGTTCAATGAATTATGCATCACTAGTGGAAAATGCACATCTATGTAGCCACGAGAGAGGTCTAGAAATTAAATATTGCTAACACTTCTAGAAAAATTAATCTTCTGGATTTCCACATTTTTGTTTTCCTCCCTCAAACTAGCAACTCACCTAACCATGAGCACTATAGATAAACTTGTCTTTTGTCAGTATTTTTAATAATTTTTTTAAAATTTTAAATGTGATTTCAACTAAAGCTTACAGAAAAGTTAGATTTTCGTTCATTCATCATTCATTACACATTTTAGTCCCTCTCCCTTCGTTCCTCCTCTGCCAGTTCACTTTTTATTTTTAATATTCATTCATTATTGCACAATTACCTCCCCCTCCCCAGTCCTCTTTGCAATGTACCTCTTATTCTGGGCTGTTGTACATGTAATACCTAATTACATATTTCTTTTAAAAAAGAAAGATACTATACAAAGTAAATAAAGCATAGTGAAAAGCACAATGCATATGAACTTTGTAAGCAAATCAATACAAAATAATAAAAATTTGATAAAATGGTGAAAAATATTAATAGAAAAAACAAAGGTAACCACACCACCTTTTTACTTATTAACATGGTTAAGTTTCAAAGTGAAGTCTGTGTGAAAACCTACATTAAGTATAAATGGGAGATAACTAACCATATGAGTTTACAAATAAAAGATGACTAAACACTACATAACTGAAACATTATCACATTATGTAACATTCAAACCACTGAAAATCATTGCCAATCTAAAATGACATGTAATATTAGCCCTCACTGCCAGTATTGCTCTTACCTCACACTTAGCATTAGTTAGTTACTGCCTGTTGTGCATTGTCAGTGCTCAATATAATTAGATAGTGAACTTTTTACAACTGCCACAACATGAAATATTAGACAATATTGCTGCTTTTGCCAAGATGGGACCAACTCATACTGAACCACCAACAAGTTTTTAGAGGTAATAAGTCACATGAGAGGAGATTATTTACCTTTCTTCCATGAAGCAGCTGGTGAATTTGAGCCACATGCCTTCGTGTTGGAGAGAACAGCACCTTCTATCAGGTGATAAGATAATCTGTGAAGAGCAGATTTGGGTGTGCATGTGTAAATGTAGAACATTTTAATCTCAAAATTGTAATTCATAATACTTAGATTAATTTTCAGACATCACATAGCAATAATTAATTAATACTGCTGTTTTAAAATTGTGGGAATAAGTTGTGTTTCATTTAACTATCTAATTATTGATTTAGGTTATATACAGTTTTGGCCATTATCAATAATGAACCTACGAACATTTTTTAAAATGCTTTAGTAGACATGTGCATGTATTTTATAATGTAGGAATGGCATTTTGAGTTATTGAATGTATGTGTACTCATTACTTTCAGTTCCTGTCAACATGTTTCCCTCTAGTTTTATCTGAGAGAGCAAGGATTTCATGATAAGTCAAGCTGCTCAACATCATCCCATTAAAGAATTGTTGTTGTTGTTATGTGACATCGAGTCCTTTGCGACTCATAGCGACCCTATGCACAACAGGCCTAAAACCTGCTCTATCCTGTGCCAATCGCACTGCCTCTGACACACCCATCCGATTACCCCAGTCATTGAATCAATCCACCTCATGGAGGGTCTTCCCCTCCTGCGCTGTCCCTCTACTCTACGCAGCATGATGTCCCTCTCCAA
>NW_006399947.1:5803732-5809472 GCF_000299155.1 Elephantulus edwardii
GAAAATCAAAAGGGTCGAATTCGCTCAGCATATCTTATGCTCAAGGAACTGAAGAGCAAATTTAAACCTCGAGTTGCTATAGTGATAATACTAAAACATTTATTGACATTAACGATTATTGCTGTTTAACCTATTCTCTGAAAATGCTTGGAAGTATATTTTTTATACATTATCTTTTAGTAAGCTTTGAAATTTCCTTTGATATTTATCTATCTCACATTTCTACTGGGAGAACAGTTCTGTTTTGTTTTGTTTTGTTTATATACACTGATGTACCTGCACTTAGAAGAAAAATAATGAGTAAAATCTTACCCTCTAACTAAAGAAATTAGTTTAATATATGTTACCATGTAATACCTGGAAGCAGGAGCGGCATCGACTTCCGAAATGGCTTGCCTCCGTAAACTCCATGTACGAACTGTGCTCGGCCTTTCGTTCACAGGGTTGCTATGAGTTGTCTACCACTCGACAGCACCTAAAAACAACAACAACCTATAATAAGACTTGTTTAAAGTTAAAAAAAATCTTTTAATCTTTTTGAGAAAGCTGCTTAGGATTTTTATTGTATGGACACACATATGAACAATAAAACATAGAGGTAAAGAATTGTCCCCGGCATCTTACGATGACAAAATGCAGCCAAAGTTGAAGGAATGAAAAACAGAGATATTGAAAGATTCTGAACTTAAATTCATACTTTACCTGCTCAATCAAAGAACTTGTTCTACTCAATCTTAATACGTGCCAATGTACCAAAAGTTTTGATGTTTATAATCTATTTTATCTTTTTTAAAACAGCTGTATGATTTTTAATTTTTTAAAAATTTTATGCTATTATTTTCTTTTTTTATTTTTCTTTCCTTGTTGTGTACCATTGAGTAGGATCCAGATGACACAGGAGGAGATTGCTTCTCTAGAGAAGCATCCGTGGATTCGAACCACTCACCTTCAGGATTGCAGTGCAGCTTCTTGCCACTAGGCCACCAGAGTTCCCTATTTTTTTAATTTTAATTGATATTTTAATGAAAATTTATAGAGAACTTGGATTCCCATTCATTTTTGCACATTGTCCTCGCTATCCAATCCCACGTTCACTTTTCTCTTGGGAAAACAAACAAACACCAAACCTTTTATTTTGGCACAATTTCCTCCCACTAAAAAAAGTTCACTTTGCTATGCACGTTTTACTCTGAATTGTTGTCATGAAAATAATACCTAATCATATATTCCTTTTAATCAGTTCTTTCCCTCATCTATTTCAATGTAGTTTACATTATTTATCCCCTCTTAGTTTCCTCATAATCCCCATTTTAGTCCTCTTTTATAACAATGGTATTGTACAGCAATTGTCCTTTTGAGACTGAGATATTTCACTCAGCACAATATCCTCCACCGTTAACTATTTTGTATTTTTAATATGTTCTTTATTTTTCAGTGCTGCATGATATTCCATTGCAGGACGATAGCATAACTTCTGTATCCATTCGGTTGTTAATGGGCACTTGGGTTGTTTCCATTGTTTGCTATCATGAACAAAGCAGTAGTAAACAAAGGCTTGCATATATCTGCTTGGGTGGCAGTTCTGATTTCTTCAGGACATATTCCCAGTAGTGGAATTGCTGGGTAAATTGGTATTTCTATTTCCAACTTTTTGAGAAAGCGCCATACTGCCCTCCATAATGGTTGCACCACTTTACACTCCCACCAACGGTGAATAAAGGTTCCAGTTTATCCACAACTTCATCAGCATTTGTTGTTTGCTGCTCTATTAAATTTTTGCTATTCTTACTGGGGTGAAATTATATCTCATACTTGTTTTGATTTGCATCTTTATTATAGCTATGGATTTTGAACATTTCTTCATGTGTTTGTTCACATCTGAATATTTTCTTTGGTGAAGTCTGTTCATTTTCTGTGCCCATTTTGTGATTGGGTTGTTTGCCATTATCTTGTTGTGGTGCCGAAGTATTCTATAAATTCTAGATATGAGTCCCTTATCAGACATGCCATTGTTCTTGTTGTTGATGATGTTCATATTGACCTATGAAGAAAAGACCTGAAGCTTTGCTGTTATTAACATCATTTTTTCAAGTTCATAGAGTTTCTAGAGGCATGCGATTTAGGAAGTGGTTGCTTCCAAACCTGTCTTGAATTGGGAGCTCCACCAAACACTGTCCACAACTGTTATGGCATTTGACACCTTAATGGCACAAGCTTCACCATCACAGCAAACCCAGATTACCTCAATAGAACAAATTGACAGTAACATAAGACTACAGGGCCACAGACCTGAGGGTTCTCCAGGAAGGCTTGACACTAAAAAGAGGCTTAAATAATAATAATAATAATTAATAATGATAATAATGTTGTTGTTATATGCCATCGAGTTGCTTGCAACTCATAGCGACCCTATGTACAAGAGCACCAAATGCCATTCTATCCTGTGCCAGCCTCACTGTCTCAAACATACTCATTCCCATCACTCCACTTACAGAATCCATCCATCTCATCGAGGGTCTTCCTCTCTTGCGTCATCCCTCCATTCTTCCAAACATGATGTTCCTCTCCAAGGACCAGTGTCTCCTTGCTACATGCCCAAAGTATGTCAGATGAAGCTTCAGAATCCTTGACTCCAGGGAGCATTCTGGCTTCACCCTCTCCAGGAGGATGTTTGTTTGTTCTCCTAACAGACCATGGTATATTCAACACTTTTCTACAGCACCACAGCTCAAAGGCATCGATTCCCTTTTTATCATCCCTATTCACTGTCCAACTCTCTGATGCATAGCAAGTAATTGCGAAGACTATAACCTGGATCAGGCATACCTTAGTCTCCAACCTTATGTCGTTGCTCTTCAGTACACTTGAGAGGTCCCTCAAAGCTGATTTCCTAGCTGCTGTTACCAAGAGTGTTGACTGTGGAACCAAGTAAACTAAAACTGTTAATTATCTCAATCTCTTCACCATCCATACTGATGCTGCCAATTGGCCCAGTGGTTAGAATCTTTGTTTTCATATAAACCCCCATAAAAACAGCCAGACATTCCAGGTGACCCTAAACCAAAACAAGCACACCCATCTTAGAGAGTACTGCTGGGTCCCCCAGAATCCAAAAATGACAGGAGTGGCTCACTTTAAGAAACAAGGACTTTCTAGGATTCGTTGTTGATGCTAAACAAAAGGCTTAGATAAAAAACAACTAGATATTCCACCAAAACAAGCACATCTTTCTTACAGAGTCTTGCCAGGTCACTGGAGCTCCAAAATGGAGAGGAGTGGCTCACCTTAAAATTAAGGACCCTCAGGATGTCTTGTTTATACAAAACAAGAGATTTAAATTAAAAAAAGAAAAACAACAAAACAGCCAGACATTCCACCCATGACATTACCAATTTTTTTCCCCCAGTCTGTGCCTTTTTTTTTGGTTTTGGATGTATACATGGATTTGATTCTTAGGAGGTCTTATCATCTATTTTGTTCTTTCCTGGTTGTAGGTTTTTCAGGATTCTTGAAAGATGCATGTTGTGGATTAGGGCTTCTAGAATTCTTCCAGGCTTTTCTTTTATGAAATTTATAGTCCTTGATTTTATGCTTAGGTCTTTGATCTACTTTGAGTTGGTTTTGTGTATGGTATGAGGTATGAGTTTTGCTTGAGTTTTCTACAATTTTGCCAAGACCATTTGTTAAAAAAAACTGTCATTTCCCCACTTAATTGACTTTATCTCCTTGTATTTCTGGATTCTCAATTCTATTCCATTAATCTGTGTGTCTGTCATTGTACCAGTACCATGCTGTCTTGACCCCGACAGCTACGGTAGGCTTAAAAAACAGGGTGAGATGCCTCCTACCTGGTTTCTCTTTTTAAAGAGCTGTTGTTGTTGATGATGATTGTATTCAAGTCGAGCAAGACTTATAGCGATCCTATGGAACAAAAGACTGAAGCCTTTCTATAACTATTGGCATTTATTAAAGTTCATAGAGTTTTCAGAGGCATATAGTTTAGGAATTGGATGCCACTCTTTTTCCATCTCATTGAAGAATGGAATTGGTATTTGTATTGGGATTGCATTGAACTTGTAGATTGCTTTTAGTAGAATTGTCGTCATTTTCACAGTATTGTGTCTTCCTATCCAAGAGCATGATATAGACCTCCTATCATCCAGGTCTTTTTTTGTTTGTGACTGGCACAGCACTGAGCAGCCTTTAGGGCTGTTGGCCAGAGGGTTGCTATGAGTCGCAAGTGACTCGCACATACCAACAACAACAACATAATAATGCTTTGTAATTTTGTTTGAATGTCCTTTGTATTTCTATTTATATTAACTCCTCCCAGTATTTAATCTTGTGATCAGCTATTGTGATGGGTATTGTTTTTTTTAGCTCCAATTCTGTATTCTCTTTGTCACTTTAGAGAAATCCAATCCCGTTTTTTGTGTTTTTGTTTGTTTGTTTGTTTTTTTAATATTGATCTTGTATCTTGCCACTTTGTTGAATTGCAGATTACATCCAGGAGATTTCTCACTGAGTCTTTAGGGTTTTCTAAGTATACTATCATATTATCTGCATATAGAGATTATTTTACCTCCCCTTTTCCAATTTGGATACTTCTTATTCCCTTCTCTTTTCTTATTACAATTACCAAGACTTCCAATACAATGTTGAATAGGAGGAGTGACAGTAAGCATCCTTGCCTAGTGTCTGTTCCCAAAGAGAATTCATACTTCTTTCACATACAAGGTTTCTCTTCAGCTTGAACTTGTTGGTGTAAAGTCATATTTGTTTCCTGAGAGAAACCTTGGTCTCACAAAAACTGTTTTAGGATTCTTCCCAGGAATGTGTCTCTGCTCTGCTGATTATTAAGATCTAGAAATCTACTTGCCTGTTTTAAAAAATTCATATAAATTGTGTAATAGTGGTACATAATGCAATTCACACATTCCTATATTCACATGGTGCTTGTAATAATCACAAATAAACATTGTGTTTTAAAATTAATCATTTGATCTATGCCTACAATTACCCTTGATTTTCATGTCCCCACTGGATCTTTCCTAATTACTTCACCCCTTTCCCTTGCCCCATCAAACTCTGTTACCCTTGTGATTTCCTCCTCCACTCACCCTGTACTCGCAAAATTACTTTCTATAAAACAAACAAACAAACAAATAAATAAATATGATTTCCAAAAGGGGGGAAAAAAGATAATCTCTTTAATCCCTTTCCATTGAGAAAAATATTTGCTCTTGGATTTATGTATATTCTTTTAACTATGTGAAGGAAATTCTACTTTATTCTTATTGTGCTTAGTGTTTTAATCAGAAAAGAGTGTTGGATTTTATCAAAGACCATTTCTGCATCAATTGAAAGGATCATGTGCTTTTTTTTTCTTTACTTTGTTAACGTGATGAATAACACTGATTGTTTTTTCTTATGTTAAACCATCACTGCACACCTGTTATGAATTCCACTTGGTCGTGATGAATTTTTTTAAATTTTTATTTAGTAATTTTAATGAACATTTACAGAGATTTTGGATTTACATTCATTCATTGTTGCACTTTTCTCCCTGCCCAGCCCTCCTCTACCCCCCACCCTGCCCCAGTTTGTTCATTTCTTTGAAAAAGTAAAAGAAAAATTCCTTCCACCCCTCCCACCGCCTCAGGTACACTCCACTATGCACCCTTAATTCTGGACTCTTGTGATAACTATAATACCCTATCATATATCTTTTTTTTAATTA
>NW_006399947.1:5811001-5814003 GCF_000299155.1 Elephantulus edwardii
CTTCAGCATATCTGTTGATTTTCTTTCTGGTAGTTCTATCTTTTCCTGAGAGGTGTGTACTGAAGTATCCAGCTACTATAGTGGTATTTCTTTTTTCAGTTTTGCTAATGTTTGTTTTGTTTAATTTGCAGCTCTATCATTTGGCACATAGATATTCATTATTGTTATGTCCTCTTGTTCTAGTGACCCTTTAAACATTATGCAGTGACTTTTCTAGTCCTTTGTGATCAGTTTTGTATTGAAATTTATTTTATCAGAGATTAATATAGCTACTCCAACTTTTTTTCTGTTTGTCATTTGCTTGGTATATTTTCCCCCCTTTCATGTTTAGTCATTCTTTACCTTCACTTTTCAGGTGTGTCTCTTTTGTAGAGCATATTGATGGGTTGTTTTTTTTTTGTTTGTTTGTTTGCTTGTTTTTATTCAATCTGCTACTCTTTTTCTCTTCAGTGGTGCATTTAAAGCATTCACATTCAGTGTGATTATTGAGAGGCAAGGTTTTGTTGCTATCATTTTGTTGTGTTGTTGCTGGGTACTTTGGTCCATTTCTGTGCACCTCTGTAAGGCAGATGTTTCTCAGTGTTTCCCTCAATGCTGGTCTCGTTTTTACAAACTCCCTTAGGTTATGCTTTTCTGAGAATATATTGATCTCTTCTTCATATTCCTGAGTATAATATTCTTGGTTGGCAGTTTTGTTCTTTGAGTGTTCTGTATATGTCATGCCACTGTCTTCTTGCTCACATGATTCCTACTGAGAAATCAACATTTAATCTTATTTTCTCTCTCTCATAGATTACTCTTTGTTTTTCCCTTGCTGTTTTCAGAATTCTCTCCTTATCTTTGGTTCTGGTAAATTTGACTATGATATGCCTTGATGTTTTCTTTTGGAGTCTATTCTATATGGTGTTCACTCAGCTTCTTGAATCTATATTTTCTCATTCTTCATTATGCGTTACATTTTCTTCTAGTAATTCTTCCACAACTTTCTTGGTGCCTTTACTTTCTTCTTCTTTTTCTGGGATTCCAAGCATGTGTTTTTATTTCTCTTGAAGGTGCCCCACATTATTCTTAGGTTTTCTTCTTTTTTCCTTCATTTTCTCTCTGCCCTTTTGTTCCAGGAGATCAGTGGTGACAAATCTATCTTCTATTTCACTGGTTATGTGTTCCATCTCTTCAACTCTCTTATGTCCCTTCAGCATGTAAACAGCACCTGAAATATTGGTTTTCATTCTTTGGATTGTGGTTTCTGGGTTTTCTAGGCTGGTCTTTGTGAGAAGTTTGGCATCAGAATTGAAAGGAGACTCATCAACAATCTGCAATGACACAACCCTGCTCTCAGACACTGAGGATGACCTGAAGTGGTTGCTGCAGAAGATCAAGGATCACACCCTTCAATATAGATTGAAACTCAACATCAAGAAAACAAAGATTCTCACCACTAGGCCGATTGGCAGCATCATGATAGATGGTGAAGAGATAGAGATTGTTGACAGCTTCAGTTTGCTTGGCTCTACAATGAACACTCTCAGTACCAGCAGCCAGGAAATTAAAAGATGAATTGCACTAGGAAAGTCTACTGTCCAGGTTACTGAGGAACAACGATGTCAGTCTAGAGGCTAAGGTGTGCCTGATAGAGGCTATGATCTTTGTCATTACTTGCTTTGCATCAGAGAACTGGACAATGGCTAGGAGTGATAGAAGCAGAGTTGATGACTGAGCTTTGGTGCTGGAGAAGAGTATTGGATATACCATGGACTGCTAGGAGAACAAACAAGTTTTATGTGTATGGAGAGGGTGAAGCGAGATTGCTTCTTGGAAGTAAGGATTCTGAATCTCCGTCTGACATACTTTAGACATGTTGCAAGGCAGGATCAGTCCTTGGAAAGTGACGTCATGCTTGGGAGGGACACCAAACTAGAGAAAGACCCTCAGTGAGATGTATTGATTCCATCCCTAGGGTAATGGAAATAGGTGTGTGAGAGACAATAAGGTTAGCAAGAAATAAAGCAGGGTTTAGGTCCGTTGTACATAGGGTCACTATGAGTTACAAGCAACTCGATGGCACATAACTACAACAACAACAACAACAACAATGAAAAGTCTGATAAAATGATATTTTAAACTTTTAAAGTTTAAATAACATAAAATAAATGGAAATCTTGTTTCTTTTCATATTCAACTATCTACTTGGGGCTTTCTGGTGACATATTAAGAAGAAATTGTGTTTCCAACTCAATGGCAAGTAGTTAGAATCCACCAGCTTGTCATGGCTGAAAGATTGACAATCTCCTCTTTAAAACTCATTGAAGGGGAAGCTATGAGTCAGTTCTGACTTTGCACTAATCACTTGAATTGAACCATTTATCTAATTTAGAGAAGTAATAATATGCATTGTTCCTTTATGATTACAAATATCATCAATGAATAAGAAAATAAATGAATAAATGAAATATTTTTTGCCCTCATTCAAATATCTGCTATCATAGTGCCTTTTCATTTTCACTACCGCTGAGTCAATTTCTACTCATTAGGTTTTCAAGGCTGTAAATCTTGACACAACAACAACATTGCAATATGAGATTTAAACTTTCAAGACATGCAATCTTCGAGTCAGTGACACAAATTGCTGCATACTTTGCAACTAAACTCAAATCTAATGATGGGTAAAGTATATCAGAGTTGGTCAAGATGGCACAGAATAAGGCAGAGTTCATATTCATTGATGATAAAGTCACTACGAGATATAGTTGTGTCTATGACAATTAACAACAACAGCAACATGCCACCGAAATTCCTCTTGTATTTTCTGTGCACAGTCAAGTTGGAACCAACCTAAAGGTGACCTTCCAGTTGGTTGTCAGATTCTGTTAATCACACAGGAGAAGACCATCTTTCTTACAGAGTGCAGCTGGTAGATTTGAAACTCTTATCTTTAGAATGCCAGTGCAATTCCTGACCACTAGGCCACCTAGGACAGCACTTTGTCTAGGTTCTTGACATAT
>NW_006399947.1:5814112-5847671 GCF_000299155.1 Elephantulus edwardii
AACTTGGTAAAGTATGACTTCATATACATATATATATGAAAATTCTGTATGTTGTATAACTGAGTTTCAAAAAAGTAAGCATCTAGAATATGTGTCAAAATGAAAATATTTAGCACTTTCATGCTAAACTATGAACAGCCTTGCATTAAACAAGGTTTATTCAGTATTTGTCTTCTTTCTACCCTCTATGTAATAATTTTGTTTTCCTGATTACTGATATCAAGCATCCTCATTGTAAAAATTCAAGACATGCATAAAACTACAAAAAATGTAAATAAAGGTGAATAACCAAAGTTGTAGCATGATGAGTTAGATTCAGGTTTTGGACAAAAATTACGAACTCTAAATGTCCAAGAGATCCCACTCCAAAACACACAGAGTCCAAAGTAATATTTTGGACTTAAGTATTCTATAACAGAAATAGTCAAATTATCATATGGATATTATTCAAGTAATGTACTTGGAAAAAATATGTGTTCTAATTTAAGTGTTACAGGGTTCTGCATTTCTAACAAATTCCCTAGTGATACTGATGCTGCTGGTCCAAATTTCTCAATCAGATGCTTTCTAGCAATTTTTTTTTTCAAAATAAGAGACAAAAATACCATCATCTTTTTTTTTGGTCTTGTTCTCAAATTATCACTCTGACTATTTAATAGAAATACTTTTGAAATTATTGTTGGTTCATTTCCTTCTTTGAGATGATTTTTGTGGGGTTTTTTAATAAACTTAATGACAAATAAAGTACTATTTTCTGTAGATGTTTTTAGTCACAAGTTCCTAGTTTATATTTACTCTTAGTTCATTCAAGTGTGAGTTCAATTTTCATGAACCATTATCAATCTGTTTCTGCCCCAGCCTTCTACTGCAGTTCATGATTCCACAGAACGCCTCCTCTGACAGGCTGACATTATCATGCCCAGATGACCCACCTCCTTCTGTAACTGTGGAAATTCTTTGCACTGAAGAATCTCGGAGAAATAGGCAACATTGGGTGAATTTTATATTTATTTATGTTGTTTTATTTTTCCCCCCACACAAATCTGGAAGCTATCCCAGGTTGTGTATCAACCCCTTTAATTTAGACCTCAGCTGGGAAGCCTGTACAGAAGAAAACTTTCATTTATTTATAATATAAGGCTTCATTATTTTTCTTCCTGGAAAACATCTGTTTTTAGTTCATCTCAGCCCATATTGGACACGGGCCTGGAAACAGGATCTATAGAATCAGGCTTTATTTCTATGACTGGAGCCGTTGTCACAAATCCAGCAGTGGTCACTTTCTAACAGTTGTTGCAAAGGAACTCTTTTCAGTGTGTTGTGGCGAGCATTTTGCTAAGCACCTGCTAAGCCATTATCTTAAACCTATGTAAAAATATGACATGAATATTATCTATTTGTTTAAAATGAGATTGTTAAAGCTTAAGGTCAAATAACTTGCTCAAGGTCATAAAACACTAGCATCCCAGATAGAACATGAATCCAGAGATCAAAGCTAGTATTTTTAAACTCTTAAAAATTATGTTCTTAATTTATCTGTTCTATATATTCTGTTCTATAACTAGTAAATATGCTAAAGTCTGTGAACAGACCTCTTGAAACTTACTAATAAACACGACAATATCTGCCACTATTTTGACATTTAGTAGGAGTTGATATGAAAAGTATTATAGGCACCTGTCTGGAAATCAGTGTTATTTTTATGCAAGTATCTCTTGTTTTATCAAAGTGTTTTCTTCCTGTTCCATTTCATTTAGTTTGATAGATTATAGTAATCCAGTATCATGATACATGGATCATTTATTTATAAGTAGAGATGGTTTGAAAACAAGCAACTCAAACAATTAAATGGATTCTTTATGAAGTTTCTTTAATATTATTTATATGTTGAAAGAAATAGAGAGATATAATGAAAAGAAAAGGAAAGAAGGAGAAGACAAAACAATCTTTGAAAAGAAAATTCATATGACCAAACTAGATCAATGTAAAGTTCTGTTTCAGTGACATCAAACTGACTAACAGAATTCTTTTTTCAATAATTAACTGGAAGAATGTAAAGATTTCTTTTTAATCAGAGCAATTGTCTTATGTTTATTTGTTTCCCTACTTCTTACTTCTTTAGATGTTTCCGCTTTACTAAATTGAGAATATTTGGGCCATGGAATTTGTGTCCTATAAACAGCAGTCTGCAAAAAAATATGGATTTAGACTCAAGAAGGATGTGATAACTGACAACTGGTTTCTGTTACTACACTGAGGACTTTCCTTTGAGAGCTGGCTGAAGTTTTGCCCACTCCATTATACAGGCCAGAATCATTCTATAAAATATAACAATTGTTTAAAATCTTTGTGCTTGCTAAAGGACAAAAGGTGGACATGCTTACCAGGTTGTGCCTAGAACTACCTGGCCAACGGACTGGAAGACATCCATATATATTCCTATCCCCCTAAAAAAAAGATGATCTGAAAGAGTGTGGAAATTATGAACAATATCAATAATATCACACACAAGCAACTTCTTGTTGAAGATTATCCAAAACAGTACATTGACAGAACTAGCAGAATACAAGCAGGATTTAGAAGAGGCTGTAGCACTAAAGACACTACCATCAATGTCAGATAGATTTTGATTAAAAGCAAAGATTTGTTCCCGTTCCAAAGAAGGGTGACCCAACAGAGTGTGGAAACTACAGAACAATATCATTGATTTCACATGCAAGCAAGATTCTACTGAAGATTATCCAAAAATGACTGGAACAGCACATCAGCAGAAAATTGCAGAAGTCCAGGCTGGGTTTAGAAGGGGTCATGGTACTAGGGATATTGTAGCTGATGTTAGATGGATTTCAGCTGAAAGCAGGAAATACCAGAAGAATGTCTATCTGTGTTTCATTGATTATGCAAAGGCGTTTGACTGTGTGGATCATAACAAACTGTGGCTGACTCTGAGAAGAATGAGAAACCCAGAACATTTCATCATGCTAATGTGGAACCTATACTTGGACCAAGAGGCAGTTGTCAGAACAGAGCAGGGTAACACCGCATGGTTCAAAATTGGGAAGGGTGTAGGCCAGGGATGTGTCCTATCTCCATACCTTTTCAACCTGTATGCAGAGCAAATTATCAGAGAGGAGAAGTGTGGCATCAGGATTGGTGGAAGATCTATTAACAATCTGCGTTATGCAGATAACACATCCTTGCTCGCTGAAACTGAGGAGGACATCATGCACTTGCTACAGAGGGTCAAGGGCTGCAGCCTTCAGTATGGACTGAGGCTCAATGTAAAGAAGACAAAGATTATCACCACTGGACCAATTGGTAGCATCAGGATGGTTGGCAAAGAGATTGAGATTGTTCACAGCTTCAGTTTGCTCGGCTCCATGGTCAACACTCTTGGCACCAGCAGCCAGGAAATAAAAAAAACGTATTGCGATGGGAAAGTCTATTGCTAGAGACCTCTCTAAAGTACTCAAGAGCAATGGTGTCTCTCTGGAGACTAAGGTCCGCCTGATACAGGCCATGGTTTTTGCAATCGCCATGCATCAGAGAGTTGGACAATGACTAGGGAGGATAGAAGGAGAATTGATGCCTTTGAGCTGTGGTGCTGGAGAAGAGTATTGAATGTACTGTGGACTGCCAAGAAAACAAACAGATTCATTCTGGAGAGGGTTTAAACCAGGCTACTCTTGGAGGTAAAGATTCTGGGGCTTTATCTGACATACTTTGGACATGTTGTAAGGAGGGACAGATCCTTGGAGAGGGACATCATGCTTGGGAGGGTGGAGGGACAGCACAGGAGGGGAAGATCCTCTATGAGATGGATTGATTCAGTGACTGGGGTAATCAGGATGGGTGTGTCAGTGGCAATGCGATTGGCACAGGATAGAGCAGGGTTTAGGGCTCTTGTACATAAGGTCACTATGAGTCACAAAAGACTCTATGGCACATAACAAAAACAACAACAACCAGAGGAGTGTCTAGCTGCACTTCATTGATTATAAGGCACTTGACGGTGTAGATCACAATAAATTGTGGTTAACCTTTAGATGAATGGTAATCCCAGAACACTTGATTATGCTCATTTAAAACCTATACCTGGACCAAGGACTGTCCTCAGAACAGCGCAAGAAAACACTGCATAGTTAAAAATCAGGAAAGAAATATGCCAGGGATGGAACCTTTTTCAATCTGTACACAGAATAGATAATTTGTGAGACTGGCCTTTATGAGGAAGAGTGTGGCATCCGGATTGGAGGAAGACTCGTCAACAACCTGTGTAATGCAGATAACACAAACTTGCTTGCTTAAACTGAGGAGGGCATGAAACATTTGCTGTAAAAAGTCAACGACTCAAAAAGACAAAGATTCTCACAATTGGGTTAACTGGCTTTACCATCATAGAAAAGAGTTTGAGATTGTTAACAATGCCAGCTTACTTAGCTCCACACTCAACAGTCTTGGCACTAGCAGTCAGGAAATCAAAAGACAATTGCAATGGGTAAGTCCACTGTCAGCGAACTTTCCAGAGTACTGAGGAACAGTGTCAGTCTATAGACCAAGGTGTGCCTGATCCAGGCCCTGGTCTTTACAATTACATACTATGCATCAGAGAGTAGGACAATGATGAAGGATGACAGAGAAGAATTGATTCCTTTGAACTGTGGTGTTTGCTATGAGTACTGAACATGTAGTGGACCACCAGTAGAACAAACAGGTCTGTCTTGGAGAGGGTGAAACCAAGATTTCCTTGGAGGCAAGGATTATGAAGGTCTGTCTCACATACTTTAGACACATAGCCAGGAAGGACCAGTACTTGGAGAAGGACATGATGCTTGGAAGGGCAGAGGAGGAAGGTGCAGGAAGGTGCAGGAGAGGAAGACCCTGGATGAGATTGATTGACACAATAACTGGGGCAACGGAATTAGATGTGTCAGAGTTAGTAAGTCTGGCTCAGGATAAGACAGGAGCAGAGATGTTTTATATAGGTTTGTTGTGAGTTACAGGTAACTTGATGGCACATAACAACAACAACAGCAATTCTGATAGTTTCCATGCAAATGCGCAGCTTATTTTTTATGTTTCCCCTCCTCTACCCCCATTTGAGAAGCTTTAAATGAAGAAAACAAAGAAAGTTGCTGTGCTTGCTTTATAAATCAGTGCACTGAAGTGATTGCTTTTAAAAATGTATCATCTCTCATTCTCAGTTTCATAACTATCCCTCTGCTGTACATATACCATGTGAACAAGAGTAAGTCAAAAGTATTGTCATACTTGCCAAAAACCTTATTAAATATAATTAACATATATGAAGCTTCTATTTCTTAACACAGACATCTTATAAGTCTATATTCTTTTAAAGGTAGTGTTTCTGTGCAACTAACTCTTCTCCAATGATTTTCTACATGCTTGGATTTAGTGTAAAAAAAAAGTGGTAATTATCTGTGTCCTCAGAGGACTCAAATTGTATTCCTCTTAAATGTTTTTTGAATTTTGGACACAAAAAGAAGTTCTAAAGAGGTAAGTTCAGGGCTACAGTTTATATGGGCTTAGACTTTCAAAATTCTTGTAGAAAAATATCAGTTATCCTCAAAAAGAATGAATGGGGATTTTGTCATAATGGAAAAAATAAAAATTCTCTCAGGAAAGTTCCCTGGTCTGTTGTGTTAATTGCAAAGGGAGTTTTCAATTTTCTTAAAACTTCTTCATAAGAAACCACATCATCTTCCTGTATCCCAAAAGAAAAAAAAATCTATCAAGATTTTTCTTTAGGATACCCCAAAAGATTTCTCAGAACTCTCTGAACTGCCTTGAACTTAATTGATCCAGCAGATCTACCAAAAGTCATTGTTTTCAATTGACTTTGCTCTTGGATTCATTTTGATAAATCCAAAACTCATCACTGGTTATAATTTTTCCATAAAATGATCTTCCTTAGCGATGTTGTTGTTGTTAAGTGCAGTTGAATCCTAGACGATTCATAATGACCCTATGAACAAAAGACCTGAACACTTGTATAACTTTCATCATTTCTCCAAGTTCATAGAGATTCCGAGGGAAGCTATTTTGGAAGGGGATGCCTCTCCTGCTTCCAAGCTTATTTAATTGAGGAGCTCGACCAAACACTGTACCATGGGTAATTACTATCACATTTGACACATCAGTGTCACAACCGTGCGTTACCTCTGTAGAGCAAACGAACAGATCAGTATTATATCACTTTGAAGAATGTTTGGCCAAAAATAGTTAAAACCAGGCCGGAGGGTCTCAGATTAAAATCACCCACCTTTGTCTTGGTAACATAACTTTCTATCCACCAGGCCCACAGAACTCTATATGGTGTTGTTGTTAGGTGCCGATAGCCTTGTTTAAAATACTGATAGAAAATCCGTGACCTAGCTGATACTCAAGCGACACTTTTATTTGACATGTATCTTTTTTTTTTTAAATGAAACTATCCTAAACAGTCTTTTATCAGTGTTGTCCTGTGGGATCAAATCATAACCTACTCTTCGGTGTTTATCTGGTACTATAAATGGCAATGGAGAAGATTGTCCTTTTTTGAGACTTCAGAGACGGGTAGATTTGCATAGCCAGATAAGTGTGGCCTTTGGATTAGCAGCTCAACTCTTTATGGTCTTATCCACCAGAACTCTCTTCTCACAAGACTAAGACAGATGCATTGCTGCGAAAACTTATCTGCAACCATTGGCTGATCACAGAGACATTAGAGACACCTATTTTCTTGGAATAAGCCGGTGCATGTATGAACTGGAGCTCTCATGGCATTACTTTATGGTTTACTTTCCTACATATATACGTTCTCAATTTTTTTGTAGCTTTATCTTTATAATTAAGTATGGTAGATGGATGATCAATCTGCTTTGATGTATATTCATTAAATGTATATATGTGCATGTGTGTGCTGTGCATGTATATATATGTTGTTGTTTTTATCATTGTTGATTGCCTTCCAGTTAGGCATGACTCATAGCAACACTATGAACAAAAGGTGTACAGCCCCTCTACAATAATCTACATTCATCAAAGTTCATAGAATTTCTGGAGGCATGTTATTTAGGAAATGGATGCCACTCATGTATACACACACACATACACAGACAACTATGTTGTCTGTGTGTGTGTGTGTGTGTCTGTATTTATTATATATAAACATGCATTCAGGGCAAGTTGCCAGTCATTGATATCTAGTAAGATATTCCATACCTTTAGAAACAATTAAATTAAAAATAATTTTGCTATCTAACAAGAACTACTCTGTAACATACAATTAAGAAAATAAACCCAAAACAGGTAAGAAGTTTTGTATTTTGAGTCTGAATTTTTGTAATTGATTACAAAATACACAGTAATAATATCTACTGAAAACTGATAATAATGAAAATGGCAGCAATTTATATAGAAATCTTATCATATTCTAAGAACAGTCCTAGTTTCTAATTCTATTGGGAATTTCCTGTTTTAGAAGTGTAAAACTGAGACACAGGATATAAATTCTCAAATTAGATAATTATGTTTCTATGATTGTAGCAGTAACCATTATTGTATTTCCTAGTTTAAGATCTTTGCTGTAATAATGGGTGCTTTAAAGTCTACAACTACATTTTTTTTTCATAGTACAAGGTTCTTAACAACTAAAGATAAATGAACCACCCTTGCTGTCAGTGCAAGTAAGGGGGAAAATACACATACACACACCCTGGAGGAAGGCAAGGCAACAAGACTGAGCTCTCCTTAGTAGTTTAATTGAGAAGGAAGAGGCAGTCTGGAGGCTTGTGGGAGTGAATCTAATTATCAGTCTCTTTCTTTCATTAATAGGTTGGAACAAGTTAACTTCTCAAAGAAGAAATAGGTAGACATTATGCTCAATTTCTTAGAAGACAGTTTCATGATTTACGCACCTCATTCACAAAATTAATTTTTTTGTAAATAAGTTCTTAATGATACTTAAAAGATTGACAGAAAATCATATAAGGAAAGAGTAAAAGTAACAGAAAGAACGTGGTAACATGGTGGATTTTTATCTGTGAAAGAAGTGCATTCTACACAACTGAACAGTCTATGTGAATAACTTTTGATCTCCATCTGTGCATTTTAAGTAGCCCAATGAACCTAAGGATAGAATTTTTCGATCTTATCTGCACTCTAGTAAATTTATTTTATTTCTGCTTTTCACAGGCTAGTTGTAGCCAAATGATAAGTGGAGGGTAAGATGTGTTTCTTGACCAAAGCTCTTGTTTTCTCAGCCTTACTAGTCAAAAATCTGATGATGACTATGAAGATTATGCATCTAATAAAACCTGGGTCTTGACTCCAAAAGTTCCTGAGGGTGATGTTACTGTCATCCTAAACAACCTGCTGGAAGGATATGACAATAAACTTCGACCTGACATAGGAGGTACGTTAAAAGTTTTTGTGATGTGGTCTATATGTGAGGGAGGACCTTGGTGATGCAATGCTAAAAGTATTAGACTGTAACCAGAAGGTTCCAACCTACCAGCCATCCTAAAGTCTCAGTATGTGGCAGTATATCCCATGGATAAGAACACATGCCTATCCACCTTTGAGAAAAACATTAGTGCACTTCAAGAATCAGAAAAGTTTAAATGGTATTTTCCATGTAGTGAATAAAAAGAAGTGAGTAATATGTGTGTATGAATATCATATCTATGTGATTAGAGGACATTGATTAGCTCAGATTGAGGAAATGTAATTTGTCAAGTGACGTTTGAAGATTGAACGTAAACATTTTCCTAGACACCCCACAAAAAGCCTGTTGGAGGAAAATGAGTAATGTAAAAAAACCAAAACAAAACAAAAAACAAAACAAACAAACAAAAAAACCCACAAAGAAACAAATAAGCAAAAATGGGTAAACAACAGATATATTAGTTACTTGTTTCTTTGTAACACACTGCCAAGATCAAGTTGTGAACTAGAAGGAGCTAGGCTGCTCATCCAGGGTAGCTTTTCTCTAAGTGTTCCTCATGCTACTCCAGCGACCAGCAATCTTGCTGTATCCTTCTCATGATATTAGCAAAAAGCAATAGCAATAATGAAACTCATCAAACTTCTGAGTGTCTGAGCTTCAGATTGACCCACTGTCCCTTCTGTCCATATATTTTTTTACTAAAACAGATCAGATGAGCAAACTCAAAGTCGATAGACTAGGAAGTTCCCTAAATAAGGCCAAGGCAAAGATGTACAGGTGGGGAGCAGTGGAGAATTCAATCCACCTCCATCACCGATTATGAGAACAAAATGCTTTCAAGGAAAATGAATAAAGATGAGACAAATGCTCTTGTTGAATAGAAGCCCAGAATGATATTATGATTTCCTGTTCAGTAACTATTAAATGAAAATGGAGCACATCTATTCAGTCACGGATGTTGTACCACAAATTTTTAATATACATCTTCTCTGACAAATAGATATGCAATGGTTTTCCATATGGTTTCCTCATATTATTTGGTAAGTCAGAGAGTCCAATAAGTCATTGAGAAAGATTGATTTTGTTTTAACTAGAGCTGTGTGAAGATAAAGTAGACATAGCAAGAATCAACAAGGAGCAGTGTTCCAAAAGCTATTTATGTCTATCTATTATTTTGTTTGTATTTACTTCATGTTCCTAATGACTGTTTTATCTAGATCATTAAGTTTTTATTTTTTCTATCTTGTCATGCCAGGTAGAACTGTCCAGATTGAGTTTGAATTTTAGAAGAAAAATTAAAATTTAAGATACCTAGAAACTGGATATATGTAGCAGAAAGCAGACTTTTAAAATCTATTCCATTTTATGCAGCTTTAATAGTAATTGATCACAAAACTAGAGTGCTTGTTTGCTGAGTTTAAATACTTAAAAGGAGATATTTCTTTGAAAACTGTGATCTGGCTAATCTAATGGCCCAGTGGTAAGAAATTGTGCTCCCAACCATAAGGTACATGGTTCAAATGCACTAGCTGCTCTAAAGTTGTTGTTGAGTACCGTCGAGCCAGTACTAACCCATGGCTCACTCTTCAGCAGGTTTTCAGAGGCAGTAAATCACACAGGAGGAGATCACCCATCCCTCTTCTACTGAGCATGCCTTTGGGATTGTAATGCAGCTTCTTGCCACTAGGCCACCAGTGCTTCACTGGAGAGGAGAGACGGAAGAGAGAGAGGGAGAGACAGAGATAGAGATGGGAAATCTTCTATGTGATTTACTGCCTCTGAAAATTCACTGGAGACTCAGCTGTGAGTGGCAACTAAACCAAACAACATATAACAACAATTACTAAGTAGCAAATTAGTTACTAACATGAATTTATTTGTGAATAAATCACTTCTAAAAAAATCTATAAACTTCTATTTACAGACAACAACGGCTAAAATATTATAATATTGTACTTCTCTATATAAATTTGTTTCTATGGTTCTCTTTACAGTGAAACCAACGTTAATTCACACAGACATGTATGTGAATAGTATTGGTCCAGTAAACGCTATAAATATGGTAAGTTTGTCTATTCTAAGAAACTATTAGAGAAGATATGTAGTATCACGAAAATAGCAAGGAATATAACTATCTTTCTCTCTTGCCTTACCTATCTGATGCTGCAATAACACACAGCAATATGTTCTCTTGGATTTTATAAGGATTTGTTGTTGTTTTGTGCCATCGAGTTAGAATCAACCCATAGATGACCCTCCATGGGTTTTCAGAGCCAGTTAATCACACAGAAGGAGACTGCCCATCCTTCTCCTAGGGAACAACTGGTGGGTTCGAACTGTGCACCTTCAGGATTGCAGCACAGCTTCTTTCCACTAGGACACCAATGTTTCCTTTAGGAGGATTTATAAGTCCAAATTCAAAGTTCCAGTTCTAGGACAAGGCCCTCCCCCTGTATTGGTTATGGAGGATTGTCCTCCTTCCTTTCCATCTGGAGGCCCAGTGTTCTTTCTACACCTCCATTTGTCCTGGCATTCCCAGCTTTGTTGTAAGTAGAGCAGGGTCAAAGAAATGCACTTTATCCCTGGAGATTATTTTGTTGTTGTTGTTGTTGTTGTAATTCATGGCCTTCTCTTCATGTCCCTCCATTGTTTCTTCCCCTTTTATCTGTAAAGAGATAAAAGACATTAAGGGTCACACCATAGGAATACTTCTCATACATCCCATTAGGTCTGTGATGGCTTTAGTGTCGCATTCCACTTTTAATCTTACAGAAGAATGTTTATAGAAGTTATTTGGCTGATCAGATCATAGAGGCTCACTAAATAAAGGTTCTACATTATATATATTATATACTTGGAGTCAGGGGGAGGACATAAGTCAAACTATACCATATCCTTTGGTAAAAAAAAAATAACAAATGCAATGCTTTGGAAAATAGAGGCAATTTTTTTTAAATGTTTTATTCTTTTGCTATATGAAGACAAGTTTTAATATTTGTTATCAGAATTTAATATGACCATAAAATACTATACAAATAAAATGAAGATTTATAAACCTAAAGTTTTATAAACATAATATAATTTCCAACACAACATCTTTGGTTGGTGTACTAGTGTACTGGTGTTGCTTGCTACAAAATAAAATAATGCTTCACCACTTTTTAGAACATGAAAATGTGAAAGGTTACATTTTGTTTCAAATTAAAAATATTTCTTAGAATAAATCATATCACAGATATAAACAACTAACACAACCTAAATATAAAATAGATTTTGATAAATTTAATGCAAAATAATGTTACAGCATAAAATGAGGAAATAACATAACATAGCATACCTAAACAAATACCATCTTGGAGAGGATGAAATCAAGTTTCTTTTTGGAGTCTAGGATTTTGAAATTCAGTCTCACATACTTTGGGTGCATGGCTAGGAGACACTGATCTTTGTAGAAAGACATCATGCTCAGAAGGGTGGACGGACAGCGCAGGAGAGAGAGATCCTGTACGAGATGGATTGATACAGTGACTTGGACAATTGGGATTGGTGTGTCAGTGACCGGGACAATTGGGATTGGTGTGTCAGAATTAGTGAGACTAGTTCAGGACAGTGCCCACTTCAGAGCTGCTGCACATAGAGTCACTATGGGTGCAGACGAGTCAACATAACAACAACATAATGATTGAAATATTGCCTAATGAGCTAGCAACAAGGACTCTGTTGAGTCAGAAAGACAGAGAGAAAAAGAGAGAGATGTTAATTGCTCTTATTTAAAATAAGCTTGTTTAAAATAAGCTGTATTACTAACCTCATCTCCGTGCAAATAAGTTTACATGCTTCCTCACTGAACAAATGCTAAAATGTTTATTTTTAAATTTTTAGAATCTTCAGTATTTTGATATGTTGATGCAAATAGTAAGGAGAAAATATTTGTTAAAGTACTCAAATATAGGACTCTGTTTTAAGAATGTGGTTGTTCTTATGTGCCGTCTAGTCGCCTATGACTCATAGAAACCCTATGTACAATAGCCCTAAACTCTGACCTATCCTGGGCCAAACTCACCATCTCCAACACACCTACCCCAAATACCCCAGTCACTAAATCAATCCATCTAATCAAGGGTCTTTCTCTCCTGCCCTTTCCCTCCACCCTCCCAAGCATGACTTCCCTCTCCAAGGACTGGTCCCTCCTTGCAACTATTCCAAAGTATGTCAGATGAAGCTTCAGAATCCTTGACTCCAAGGAGCAGCATGGTTTCACCTTCTCCAGGATAAACCTGTTTGTTTTCCTAGCTGTTGTCGTTGTTTAGTGCCGTCGAGTAGTTTGCGACTCATAGCGACCCTATGCACAACAGCTCTAAACCATGCTCTGTCCTGAGCCAACCGCACTGCCTCTGACACACCCATCCTGATTACCCCAGTCACAGAATCAATCCATCTCATAGAGGGTCTTCCCCTCCTGCACTGTCCCTCCACCCTGCCAAGCATGATGTCCCTCTCCAAAGACCCGTCCCTCCTGGCAACATGTCCAAAGTATGTCAGACGAAGCCCCAGAATCCTTGCCTGCAAGGAGTAGCTTGGTTTAATCCTCTCCAAGCTGAATCTGTTTGTTTTCCTGGCAGTCCATGGTACATTCAGTACTCTTCTCCAGCACCACAGCTCAAAAGCATCCACTCTCCTTCTGTCCTCCCTAGTCATTGTCCAACTCTCTGATGCATAACAAGCGATTGCAAAGACCATGGCCTGTATCAGGCGCACCTTAGTCTCCAGAGAGACACCGTTGCTCCTGAGTACTTTAGAGAGGTCCCTAACAGCAGACTTTCCCATCGCGATATGCTTTTTGATTTCCTGACTGCTGATGCCAGGAGTGTTGACTGTGGAGCCGAGCGAACTGAAGCTGTGAACAATCTCAATCTCTTTGCCATCCATCCTGATGCTGCCAATTGGTCCAGTGGTGAGAATCATTGTCTTCTTGACATTGAGCCTCAGTTCATACTGAAGGCTGCAGTCCTTGACCCTTCACAGCAAGTGCATGAGGTCCTCCTCAGTTTCAGCAGTCCATGTTTCAGTTTCAGTTTCAAACTCAATTTCAGTTTTCCTAGCAGTCCATGGTATATTCAATACTCTTCTCCAGCACCACAGCTCAAAGGCATCAATTCTCTTTCTATTATCCCTAGTCATTGTCCAGTTCTCTGATGCATAGCAAGTGATTGCAAAGACCATGACATGTGTCAGGTGCACCTTAGTCTCCAGTCTGACATCTTTGCACTTAAGCACTTTCGAGAGGTCTCTGATCGCAGACTTTCCCATCACAATACATCTTTTAATATCCTGGCTGCTGGTGCCAAGCGTGTTGACTGTGAATCCAAGCAAACCAAAACTGAACAATCTCAATCTTCACCATCATTATGATGCTGCCAGTTGGCCCAGTGGTGAGAATGTTTGCTTTCTTGATATTGAGTTTCAATCCATACTGAAGACTGAAGTCCCTGACATTCCACAGTAAGTACTTTAGGTCTTCCTTAGTTTCAGCAAGCAGGGTTGTGTCATCTGCATTACTGTCCCAAGACAATAGTTTATTAAATTTTGGCTAAAGGACCATGGGACTTATCATTTGTATGTGTGTTAAAATGTAGATCACATTTTAAAAACTGTGCTGTCCTCTGAGACATAACTGATTAGTTTACAAAGGGATTAATGCAATAGATTTGTTTCTTATTACTACTCTAATGCCAATATGAAACTACATTTTGAACAAAGGTGGCATAGCTTATGACTAACTGTTAAAAATTATAATGAGATATGGTAGCAGATGTAGTAAGTAAAGAACACATATAAATGAGGATGTAGCAAAAGAAGGAAATTGTAGTATGATCCTGATTATTTGTATAGGTTGGAACAAAGAAGAATTTCCTTTTTTCTTCAACATTTTGACCATAAAATCATGATGAATGGAGGAAAGTGAATGGATTGGAAATTAGGAACATCCACTCTTACCCAAATCTCATATTCTAGAAAAGCTGATATTTAGTTTCTTTTTCTTTTTCCACTTATAGACATGATTGAGGGCATGTTGTAAAATAACACTATGCCTAATTAGGCTCAGTTAATCAAAATGTTGTAAATACCAGATAATTTCATCTACTTTTTATTATTCATTATTTATTTTTATTATTCACATAGGCAGTTATTACATGAGATGATGCATGAAGTGTGTTTAGCAAGAAGACTGGCAGAAACAAGTACTATGACATCAACAAGAATAAAAATAATACTAAAGTTTTATTAATAGCAAGACGAGGATAACTGTAATGATAGAGCTGTAGATCAATGGGGCTTACTATCACAAATCTGGAGAGGGCTTACGTACTTATTTGGATCAATTTATGGTTTTTATAGTTGAGGAAAATGATTCTCAGAAATTAAAATGACTTTCTAAAAGCAATTCATTCAATATAATATTCAAACCAGAATTCACTATTTTTTACTCCAACATATCTTTCATGCTATACAAACAATGGCTGTCTTTCATGCTATACTTAGCTCTTTTTTATTATGTTCAGCATGCTCTACTCAGGTTATGAAGGCGTAAGGGATATTAATACATTGTAATTAGTTGTTATAGTACTTCAAGTATATCCTTTATGATAGCATTTGATGTATATTATCATAGATTAGTCTCATTTATTATTTTAGCAAAAAAAGAAAAAATATATTACATTTTACTGGATTTTTACTGTCTGCAAATCATGAAACAAAATGTCTTATGTATATGTTCTTTACTCCAATGATCTGACTATAGCCATCATTTCATGATGAGGCAACTATTGTTCACCACTCTAGTTCAGAAAATTGTTAAGCATTCTTTCATTTTACAATGATTCCGAACTTGGAAGATTTTGTATTTTCTGAGGATGTATATCAGTATCTGTATCTGTTTTTGTTTCTTATAACATAAAGTCAAGTGTGCTCCTGGCATTTATTGGGTGGAAACCAAGAATGTTTTAGAAACCATTCCTCAATGCACAGGACAGCCCCCCCTCCAACAATTAACTATATGACACAAAAAATAACAATATGGACAAAAATAACAAAAGTGTTCAGGCTGAGAAACGCTGCACTGTATACATAGAAAAAAGGAATAATTGTATCATGATTGGGCCATGCTTCTTCTAGAGCTCATGCAGAGGGGGCCATTAAAAAAATAAAAATGTCATTCAAAACATGAATAAATTAGTAGTCACTACAACTAAGTCTTTACTGCCTATGTGGCTATTTAAAGCCAATGTAGCTTTGCCTCATAATGACAATGAGATCCCCCCCATACACATACATACACAAACAAAAACAAACAAAAAACCCTAACTACCGAAAAGTAAGAATGAATTTTCTGGCATTCATTTTTATTGTTTACACTGTTCATTATCTTTTTCTTGAAAACAGGAATACACAATTGATATATTTTTTGCCCAAACATGGTATGACAGACGGCTGAAATTTAATAGCACCATAAAAGTCCTTCGATTAAACAGCAATATGGTGGGGAAAATATGGATTCCAGATACTTTTTTCAGAAACTCAAAAAAGGCTGATGCCCACTGGATAACTACTCCCAACAGGATGCTGAGAATTTGGAATGATGGTCGTGTACTCTACACTTTAAGGTACTCTTTTGGAAAAGAAAGGGGGTAATTGGGATTAAAGTCAGAATCTACCTACCTGGTACATAAACATACAACAAAGATGCTTCAAGCATATGCAGAATTATCATGTTTGGTTAAAATAGAAAATGACATCTCAAAATGGATTTTTCTTTCTCATTTTGATGAGTTTGTTTCTTGTTGTTTTCTGTGACTTATATAAGAACACTGTGACATGAAATTTCAACTACCTTTTGCATGAGTTTTCAGCTTCTGTACAATATGGAAATTAAGAACAAGTCAGTCATCCTTGGGGCCACCTGTTGCTATACTTGAAAATGCCTTCTTTTCAAAGGAGATAATTAGTTTCAATCCAGTCTTCTTCTTTTATGTGCACAAAAGTAGGTAACTAAATTACCATCAAACCCTCATTCCCCACTGCTCATTACTTTGACAGGATGTTTAACTAAATTCAATGGCTATTTTAAGAATAGATATCTTTTGAAGAAATTTTGAAGGAGTTATCTTTTATATTCTAATCTAAATATTAGACAACATTTGGAAGGTTTTTCTTTTAAATTATTTTATGCCATTTATCTTAGCACATCACATTTATATACATTTAAAACATTTTAAATTTGAAGTTTCTGGTAGTTGAGATTACATTATCAAGCTGCACAGTAGATATGCACATAGATTTAGGCATTAGACAGCTCTAGTTTTAGCTCTTTGGCTTCATCATACTATCTTTTTGACTCAGGCAATGCTTCCACATTTTTATAACAGGGACGTAGGTGAAATAGAGGACCTAGTGCTAGAATGATTATCCAAGACTGTATTTATAGTAGCCATAATATATACTTCTTTGTTGCTGCATACTGTTGATTCATAACCAACTCATAGCTGACCTGCAGGGGATTTGCAGTGAATCATATAGAAGATTGACCACTGTTCTACCGCAGAGCAGTTAGAGGATTCAAACTGTGTGCCTTTGGGCTGGCAGATCAACTCCTTGCCACTAGATTGCAAGAAAGACTGGATTTTATTTAGAAATTTAGGATTTTTGAAAGACCAATGCAAATTGATAGATAATAATGAGAAATAAATTAAACACATACACATATATAAGACATCCTTTGGAACCCCAAGTAAACAAGTTTGGGTGTTTTTGTTTCCTATTTACACGTAATTTTTTATAAAAAAGATAATTTTTCTTATCTTAGATAATTGTTTAATCATAAAGGCATAATAGACTGGTTTATAAGGTATGAGAAGATATTAAAACAATCTACATATATTTTTACAAAAGGACATGAATAACATACATTTTCTGGTTTTAAGTAACTTTGAACTTCGGGCGTAAAACGATTCATTTTAAGTGCACCCATGAGATGTACTTTATGTCTTACATAGAAAGCAATATGTTGTTGTTATGTGCCGTCAAGTCGCTTGCGACTCATAGCGACCCTATGCACATCCCTAAACTCTGCTCTTTCACTTGCCAATCGCACTGTCTCTGACACTTCCATCCCAATAATCCCAGTCACCGAATCAATCCACCTCATAGAGGGCCTTCCCCTCCTGCGCTGTCCCTCAACACTCCCCAGCAAGATATCCTTCTCCAAGGACCAGGATCTTCTTACAACATGTCCAAAGTATGGAGCCCCAGAATCCTTGCCTCCAGAAAGCCGCCTGATTTAACCCTTTCCAGGATGAATCTGTTTGTTTTCCTAGCAGTCCATGGTAATCTCAACATTTTTCTCCAACATCACAGCTCAAAGGCATCAATTCTCCTTCTGTCCTCTTTGGTCATTGTTCAACTCTCTGATGCATAATAAGTGATTGCGAAAACCATGGCCTGTATCAGACGCACCTTAGTCTCCAGAGAGACACCGCTGCTCTTCAGTACTTTCAGAGGTCCCTAACAGCAGATTTTCCCTTGGCAATGCGCCTTTTAGTTTCCTGGCTACTGGTCCCAAGAGTGTTGACTGTGGAGCCAAGCAAACTAAAGCTGTGAACAATCTCAATCTCTTCACCATCCATCCTGACGCTGCCAATTGGTCCAGTGGTGAGAATCTTTGTCTTCTTGACATTGAACCTCAGTCCATACGGAAGGCTGCAGTCTTTGATCCTATGCAGCAGGTGCTCCAGGTCCTCTTCAATTTCAACAAGCAGGGTTGTGTCATCTGCATAACGCAGATTGTTAATAGATCTTCCACCAATCCTGACGCCACACTTCTCTTCATAGAGTCCAGCCTCTCGGCTAATATGCTCTGCATACAGGATGAAAAGGTATGGAGATAGGACACATTCCTGGGGTCCACCCTTCCCAATTTTGAACCATGCAGTGTTACCCTGCTCTGTTCTGACGACTGCCTCTTGGTCCAAGTATAGGTTTCGCATGAGCACAATCAATAGTTCTGGGGTTCCCAGTCTTCTCAGACTCAGCCACACTTTGTTATGATCCACACAGTCAAACCCCTTTGCATAGTCAATGAAACACAGATAGACATTCTTCTGGTATTCCCTGCTTTCAGCTATGATCCATCTAAGATCAGCTACAATATCCCTACTACCATGACCCCTTCTAAACCCAGCCTGGACTTCCAGCAGTCCTCTGCTGATGTGCTGTTCCAGTCGTTTTTGGATAATCTTCAGTAGAATCTTGCTTGCCTGTGAAATCAATGACACTGTTCTGTAGTTTCCACACTCAGTTGCGTCACCCTTCTTTGAAATGGGAACAACTATAGATCTCTTCTAGTCAGTTGGCCAAGTAGTTGTTCTCCAGATTTCTTGGCACAACTTGGTGAGCACATCCACGGCAGCATCCATTAGCTTAAATATGTCAATTGGTATACCATCTGTTACTGGGGCCTTTTTTTTTGCTATTTCCTTCCAAGAAGCTTGACCTTCTTCTTTCATCACCGTAGGCTCTTTCTCATATGTTGTTTCATGAAATTCTTCTGTGTCTGCCAATTCTATAAAATGCTGGTCTGTCTGATACTTCTCCAAATCTGAACATTCAGATTATGACAGACTAGAAAGAAAGATTGGCCATCCACTTCTGAAATAGCAGGCCTCTGAAAACCCTATGTACATCAACCAGGAAGAATTAAAGATACTAAAGAATTGAATAGAAGATTTCAAAAGGCAGCAAGTGATGACAAAGTAAAATATTACAATAAAATGTGCAGAGTTGGAGTCAGAAAATTAAAAGGGCAGAACTCGCTCAGCATTTCTTAAGCTCAAGGAACTCAAGAACAAATTCAAACTTCGAGTTGTTATAATCAAGGATGCTTTAGGCAGAACATTAAATGATCCAGGAAGTATTAAAAGAAGATGGAAATAATATACTGAGTCTGTAAGCAATAAACAAAATAAAATATTTTAAAATTATAAAATGATTTTAAATTTTATACCAGTGGTATTTTTAAAATCTGTTTTGTTTCTATAAAAGTTTCTAAGTCAAGTAATTTTTTTTCAGAAAATTATTCTTAGACATTAATTACCACTGATTGATGCCATTAACTAATTACAATGTCATTGTACACACTTACATTGCTATTACATTCATCCACCATCTCTGTTTATTCTTTTCTTTCCCCTGCACTCTTATCTAATCTTTAGTGTATTTCCTGTTCCAGAATGTTAAACTAGGTTAAATGACTACCTCACCTTCTCTGACCCTCTACCTTTCCAAGCATGATATCCATTTGCAATGATTGCCAGCTGCTGATAGTATGCTCAAAACATATGAGATAAAGTTTCATGATTCTTACCTCCAAGAAGCAACTTGAATTTTCTTACAAAATACTTATTTTTTGCCAGACCATAAAATATTAAAATTTTTTATCTTCTTTGTCTATACCATGCAATTTAATGCCATAAATTCTTCAGTCTTCCTTATTCATTTGGCAGTTTTCATAAGCATGTGACATTGAGACTAGCTCTTGAGTCAAATCTGTTACATCATCTCTAGTCATTTTCTCATTTTCATAAAATTCTTTAATTTTTCTATGAATATTTCATAACTTCCAGCATCTGAAACCTGGACAGTGAAATAGTATGCCAGAAGAAAAAGTGAAGCCTTGAAGCTGTGGTGTTGAAGTATACTGAGTGTCCCATGGGCTGCTAAAAGAACAAAGAGATAGGTTCTAGAGGAAGTTCGACCAGAATGGTCCTTGGAGGCAAGGATGACAAAGCTTCATCTCACATACTTTGGGCATGTTGTTAAGAGAGGCTATTCCTTGGAGAGAGACATAATACTTGGAGAGATGGAGAGTCAGTTAAAGACAAGAAGCCCTTCAATATGATGAATTAGAATAGTGACTACAGAAATGGACTCAAGTGTGTCATAGATTGTGAGAATGACAAAGGATAGGACAGGGTTCAAATCTGTTGTGCATTGGGTTACTATGAGTCATTCTCAACAAAACTTAACAATAAAAAAAAACATTAACTATGGAATCATTAGGTTTTTAATGGAATTGTTATTGAAACAATTTAAAATATGTCTTTCCTAATATTCACTTTTAAGTTAAGTGCATTAAAATGCATATATATAACTTTGGTCTGAGGATTTTTGTGTGTTGATATAAATGTGTGTATTTATTTTCCTATCTGAAATCTATTACAAATTTTTACAATTATTTTATTCTAATTTACTAAAATAATACTAATGTACATTTTTATTTATTAATGAAGTTAATATTTTTGCTTAAATATTAAGTAAGGATAAAAATCCTTCAGCAGTAGCAGCAAATTAAAATCCCAACTATGTCTCTAGTTATGCTTCTTTATACAATTTTAAGTACAACACAAGGATTATAACACTAAGTGGCAAAACAATTTTTTAAATTATATCTTTTTATTCAAACCTAGCTCAACTGACCATTTGGTAGGTTTTTAGAGATTGTAAATTGCAAAGGAGTAGATTGTCCTTCTTGCAACTGAAGTCACTGACAGATTTGAACTGTCAGAGAGGCACTGATACTTAGTTTGCAATGAATCCTGTACACTATGCCACTTAAGCTTTTCCCACAACAATTTAGAGTTTATTAATTAGGTTCGTTCAAGATAGAGCAGGCTTGGAGCTTTTGTACATAAGGTCACAATGAGTCAAAAGCAACTTGAGTGTACACAGGAACAACAAATAGTAAGTAATTGTCAATGTCACTCAAAGGACTGAACTGTACCTAACACAAGGCATCATATTTTCCACTTTGTGATGACAACACAAATTGGTTGACATGGAACCATTTCAGGAAGTAGCATATGATTAAGATCCAATGGTCTTGCAAGAAGAAGTCAAAGCTTCAAAGAAGACACTGGCAAAAAGTAAGAATCTAGGAAATAACAGACTAGCAATTGTAGTATTTCAGTGAACCCCTGAATGTGATCACTTATCTAGCCTGTCACATTTGCAAGAGAGCTAGCTAGCCAACCACCTGGAAGAGATCCATATTTGTGTCCATTATTCTCACATAGGTCATCCAACTGAATGTGGAAATTATAGAATAACATCATTAGTATTGCTGTTGTTGTGTACCATTGAGTCAGAAACAAAACTTATTAGACAAGTGAAACTTTGATAAAGATTATGAGAAAAAAAATACCTGGAGCAATACATAAACAGAGAACTGCCATAAATTAAAAATGGATACAGAAGAGTCTATGTAACAAGGGATATCATTGCTAATGTCATGTAGACCTTGACTGAAAGCAGAGAATATAAGAAATATACTTGCCTTAGCTTTATTTGTTATGCAATGGCATTTGACTGTATGGATTATAATGAATTATGGATAGCATTGAGAAGAATAAGGATTAGAGAAAAGTTAATTGTGTTCATGAGGAACTATTACATGACTCATAAAACAATTATTCATTCAAACAGAACAAGGGGATAATGCACGATTGAATATCAGGGAAGCTAACCTTACGTGCTGTATCCTTTGAACACCTCTATTCAATACATACGTAGAGCAAGCAGTCTATGAAGCTGAAATGTAATGAAGAAGAATGTGGCATCAGGATTAGAAGAAAGCTCATCAACAACTTGTGTCATACAGAAGATACAATGTCGCTTATGGAAAATGAAGATTGAAAGACCTTACTGCAAAATAGAAAAAGACTACAGCTTTCCATTTATTGCATCTCAACGTAAAGAAGACAAAAATCCTCACAATTAGACCAGTGAATGGAGAAAAGATTGAAATTGTCAATGAGTACATTTACTTGAAGACTACTAAAGATTACTAAAGATACTAAAGATAGAGGAGGAAGAAAGACCAAGAATGATGTCAGAAGAAATCAATGTTAGAAGAGAGATGTCAGGATAGACTCTGAGTATTGCATTAGAATGCAGAGAAGCAAAAGCAAAGAGAAGAAGTTAGGAAGTTAAGGAGCTGAACAGAACATTTCAAAGAGCAGCTCAGTAAGACAAAGCAAAGTATTATAATCAAATGTGCTAAGAACTGAAGTCAGAAAATTAAAAAAAAAATAGACAAACTCTCAGCATTTCTCAAGCAAAAGGAACTGAAGAAAAGTTCAAGCCTCGAGTTTCATTACTTAGAGATGCTGTGGGCAGGAATTTCATGATACAACAAGAAGCATCAAAGGAAGGTGGAAGGAGTACACAGAGTCCCTGTTGGGATTGTTAAGTGTTGTAGATGACCCATATGATGAATACAAAACTTTTATCTTTTTTCCAAGTTCATAGAGTTTCCAGAGGCAAGCCTTTTTTGTAAGTGGACGCCCTCCTGCTTTCAATGTTGTTTTATTGGAGAGATCCACAAAAAACAGGGCTTCTGGCCCTCGGGTCTAAAAGCTTTTTTTAAATATGAAGCCTAATTAGCTCAGTTCACTCCCTAATGCGAGCAAGAGCCAAACTCCAGTCTCAAGCCCAAATAGCAGAATCTGGCCAATCTACGCATAGAGTTACTGCATCAAAAATGTTTAGATGACACAGAAGAATTTCATGGACAACATATGATCAGGAGGCAGTGGTGATAAAAGATGTTCAAGCTGCTCCAAAGGAATTGGCAAAGAAATAAAATCATAATAAGGCCATAGAGATTGATGGAAAACCAATTGGCGTATTTTGACAAGCAGATGCAGCCCTGGACATGCTTACCCTGTTGTGCCAAGAAATATAGAGGACAAATATCTGGCAAATTGACTGAAAGAGATCTGTATTTATTCCTATGACAAAAAAAGGTGATTTAATAGAGTGTGGAAATTCTTGAACAGCATCACAAATAATACATGTAAGCAAAATTTTGCTGAAGATTATTTTTAAAAATTACTGGAACATAAATTGACAGATGGATTTACAAGAGACATCACTAGAAGGGATGTCATTCCCAATGCCAGTTGAATCTTGGCTGACAGCAGAAACAGCAGGAGAATGTTTCTTTATAAGTTATTGACTATACAAAGGCATTTGACTGTGTAAATTACAACATATTGCAGCTAATATTGATAAGAATGGGAATCCCAGAATACTTGATTGTGCTCATAGGACCTTGGACCAGGAAGAAGTCATTAGAACAGAGCAAAGAAAACTACATGGTTCAAAATGAAGAAAGAAGGGCATCATGGATGTGACCTTTCTCCATACCTTTTCCATTTATATGTGGAACAGATCACTTTGGAGACTAGACTTTATTAAGAAAAATGTGGCATCAGGATTGGAGGAAGATTCATCAACCTGCTACTTCATTAACAATATGCAGGTGTCACAGTCTTGCTTTCTGAAACTGAGAAAGATTTGAAGTGCATGCTGCAGAAAGTCACATATACCACTTGTATATGTCAGAGATAGTGAGATTACCCCAGGATAATTGGACAGGGTTCTGAGCTATTGTTCATAGAATCACTGTGAGTCACAGGTAACTTGCCAGCACATAACAATGTTTTTTACTTAGATCCCATTGAAGCAGCAGTCGAGCAATTAAAAAAAAAAATTAAAAATATAGCATTAGGTAAATCTGCTATCTAAGACCTCTTTGAAGTGTTTAGTGAGCAAAGATGTCAGTTTATAGATTAAGATATGCTTGATTTAACCCATGCTATTTTATAATGTTTTATATGCACTTTTATATGTTTTATATGAACTTTGGGCAACAAAAAAGGAACAATGAAAAATTGATGCTTTTGAATTTTAGTATTGACAAAGTGTAATGAATATACCATGGACTCCTAAAAGAAAAAAACAAGTCTCTTAGAAATAGTGAGTCAGGATGGTGATTAGGGGGAAAGATGTTGAGAATTTTATCCCACATTTTTCACAACATACCAGTTCACATCCTTGGAAATGGAGATGGGATACCTAACAAGATAAACTGACAGACTCAGTGACTGCAAAAATAGGCTTAAATCCTCAGGAAGAAGATTGTTAAGATGGTGCAGGATTAGACAGATTTTCAGTCTGTTCAACCTAGGGTCACTCTGATTTGGTATTGACTTGATAACAGCTTACAACGTCATGCACATGAGAAAATTAGACAATAAAGTACTTAATGACAAATTCATGTTAAAATAAAGATCAGTTGATGTCTTTGAATTATGGGACACCCTGTGGACTTCCTCCAGATGAAGGAACAAATCCGTAGATGCAAGGAGAGTGAGACTGTAACATAGATTTAGGACATATTATCAAGAGTGACTGGAGAAGGTCAAGATGCTTGGTAATGTAGAGTGTCAGCAAAAAGGAGGAAAATTCTTAAGGTGAATTGGCACAGTAGCTTCAACTAAGGGCTCAAATATTTCTGTTTTATGCGGGGACAGTTTGTGTCAGAACCAACTCAGTGGCTTCTAACAAGTGAAACAAACGAATAGTTAAGGCCCTTAACAACAATGACAAACATAATAATAATAATATCTTCTAAATTAAAATTTATTCTAAACTTGATGGTGATCAAAATCAATAAAAGCCATATGATATTTATTACTTTAATGTTTATATCTATCTATACATTAAAATCAATAAAACTAAAATGTGAACTTTTGAAAAAACTATCATCATGTCACCATTACCAGTTGTTGTTCAACAATAGTAAATACATACTTAGAGTGGAGCACTATTAAGCCATTAAATTGAATTCATAGAACAGAAGAGAGCTAATAGCTTGTAAATATAGGTTAGATAAATACCTATTAAAAATGTTCCTCAATGATTTTCAGTTAGTTTTGTGATCTAGTGTTGCTTAAAATTCACATAATAATTAAAATTAACACATAAATAATACTCACAAGGAGAGGTCATACTTTCATTTGTTGTTGCTGTTACATGCCATCAGATTGGAACTTCCTCAAAGCTGACCTTTCAGGAGGTTTTCAAAGGCTGTAAATTCCACAGGAGGAGATTTCCCAATGTTTTTCCACAGACCAGCTGGTGAATTAAAAATGCCGTCCTTTGGTTTGACAGTGCAATTCCCCACCTCCAAGCCACCAGAGCCTCCCATGTTTTCATTAGTAGATAAGATTTATGTATTGATATCAGCATTAATCTGCTGATAATGATACTTTGGGGTTAAGCTTTGGGAAGCGCTTACATTGTTAAGTAAGCAAATACAGTCTATCAGGAATGCCATGTTAATTGTACAAGTGTTTTATTGATCATAATTTCTGGAGAAAGGTAGCAAAATTGAATAAATGCAGTTATTTGGACTGCAAAAACAAATAGACTACATTAATATTTGAATGAATATTTCAGACCACATTAGATTTCTTCAAGAGAGATTATCATTTGTTATCAGTAGCATTTTGAGATATACTTTCCAAGGATGAATGAAGAATTAAAGGTTATTAAAAACTGTAGTGCTGTATGTTTTTAATGATACTATTAAAACATAATGTCTTTATATTTAGGTTGACAATTGATGCTGAGTGCCAATTACAGCTGCACAACTTTCCAATGGATGAACACTCTTGCCCTCTGGAATTTTCTAGTTGTAAGTAATTAGTCCATCTGTAGTCTGCATCCTCTCTCAGCAGCGTATTATCTATGCAGTTGCAGTATCAATAAACTTTTAGGGTAACAGATTTATAGAATGATATCAATCAAGATTTCTGTCTAAGAAGACTTTGACAATCTCTTTTATCACAACCTCAGTTTGTCTATTTCTGGAGATTCCTAGAGAAGAATGTCTTTTTTGTTTTCCTTTTAAAAATCAAGGATTACAAGTAAGTTTTGTAAATTCGTCGTCATTTTCCTTTCTTAAAAAGAGTTTTAAGGCCAAGTCTGCATTATTTTTTTAAACGTGCAATGGTTTAATTATATATCTTGCTCACTGACCCAGAAAAATAGTGTTGCAACAGATTTGCTAGTTATTTATATACCAGAGAGCAAAGAGATTCAACAGTGTCATTTACTGACTCTAATTTCATCATATTATTAAAGATAGAAAAATTTAAAATAGTTTATTTAGCTGAAGCTCTGTCTGTGATTAGAACTATTTTCTCATCAGTGAGGAAGCTCTGATGGAGTACACATAGAGATTTACTTCTAGGCCATACATTTCTTTTAGTTTGAATCTACCATTCACTGGCTTCTCTGGGGGAAAAGAATAATCTCTCTCCTCCAAGGCAATTTATAGCTTTAGAAACCAAGTGGAGGGTCAGTCAGCTTGGAGTCAGTTTTAACACAAGGGCAATAGATTTTTTTTTCTGCACCATTGAATCAAAGACTGGGCTTAGGTGCAGGGTAGGTCTAGTTCAAATTCTATCTGCATCACTCACACACATTATTTACTTTGAGCTAATTAATAATCTTCATATGATCTTTGCTTTTTTAGATGACCAACTGTGATTTTAAAATCTTTCCCACAGACTTATTATTTGATTGATATTAGAGAGGGATCAGTCCTTGGAAAAGAACATTCTGCTTGGGTAGGTAGAAGATCCTCAACAAGATAGGTTGATGCAGTAACTGCAGTGTTTGGCTCATGTATATGATGATGATGTATAAAGATGATGATGTAGAGATAATGATATTGACTCAGAATGGAGCAGGTTCACATCTCTCATTCATAGGGTTGCTATGAGTTATAGGTGACTCAATGGTATAAAGCAGCATCTACAAAATAATGTGTGTAATATTATTGATAGGCTACCTAACATATATTCAATGTTCATAGATTGATTCTTATTCATAGGCACTCCGTAGCACAGAGAAAAAGTGCTGCATAATATTTTAAAGTATGTCATTTTTATAGAAGATTTCCCCATGACTAACTTTGAGAAGAATAGGGATGCCAGAACACCAAATTATGTTCATGCAAAACCTATACTTGGAACAGGAAGCGGTCTTCAGAAGATAGCAAGGAACCACTGTATGGTTCAAAGTCACAAAAGGAGTGTGTAAGGGATGCGTCCTGTCTCTACACATTTTCAATCTATGTGAGGAACATATCATTTGGAAAGCGGGGCTTTATGAGGAGGAATGTGGCATCAGGATTGGAGGAAAACTCATCAACAACCTGCATTATGCAGATGGCACCACTTTGCTTGCTAAAACGGGGGAGTTTCGTATTGAAGTGTTTGCTTCAATATGAAGTTTAAAATCAAGAAGACAAAGATTCCACTGTCCCAATTGTCAGCAGCATGATGGAGGAAGAAGAGATTGAGTTTGTTAAAATTTCATCTTGTTCAACTTCACAAACACTCTTGGCACCAGATATCAGAAAATCAAAAGACAAATTGCACTAGTAAAGTCTTCTATCAGGAATCTCTCCAAAGTGCTGAAGAGTAATTATGCCAGTCTAGAGAAAAAGGTATGCCTGATCTAGGCTATGGTCTTCACAATTACTTGCTATGTATCAGAGAGTTGGAAGTGACTAACGATGACAGAAGAAATGATGCTTTTGAGTTGTGGTGCTGTAGAAGAGTCTTGAATATACCATTGACTATCAAAAGAACAAGCATATCTGTTTTCGAAAGGGTGAAATCATGTTTCTCCTTGGAGGCAAGGATTTTTTTTAATTTTTACTATTAATTTTATTTAATAATTAATTTATTAATATTTAATTTAGGGAGGAGGAACATCACAGGAGTGGAAAGCCCTCTATGAGGTGGATTGATTCAGTGGCTGAGGTAATCGGGATGAGTGTATCAGAGAGTGTGATTGGCACAGGACAGAGCAGAGTTTAGGGCTGTTGTACATAGGGTCTCTACGAGTGGCAAGGACTCAATGGCATGTAACAACAAACAACACTGTTAGTTTTAATAAACATTTACAGAGATTTTGGATTTCCATTCATTCACTTTTCTCCCCACCCACCCCCCACTACCAGTTCACTCTTCTCTTTGAAAAGCAAAAGAAAAATACAATCCCCTCGCACCCCCCCCCACCCCATTCCCACCTCCTAGTATACTCCATTCTGCTCTGCAACCTTCTTTCCGGATTTTTATGATAATCATAATGCCCTATAATATATTTCTTTTAAACTGGAGGCAATGTTTTTGAAGCTCCTTCTCACATTCTTCGGACATGTGGCCCTAAATGGCCAGTCAATAGAGAAGGACATCATGCTTGGAAGAGTGCAAAGACAGAATAGGAGAAGATGACCCCAGATTAGATGGATTGACAAAGTTGCTGGGATAGTGAGGGTTGTTGTTGTTGTTGTTGTTATGTGGCGTCTCATAGCGACCCTATGTACAATAGCCCTAACTCTGCTCTGCCCTGTGCCAATCGCACTGTCTCTGACACTCCCATCCAATTATCCCAGTCACTGAATCAATCCACCTCATAGAGAGCCTTCCCCTCCTGCACTGTCCCGCCACCCTCCCAAGCATGATGTCCCTCTCCAAGGACTGGTCTCTCCTCACAACATGTCCAAAGTATGTTAGACGGAGCCTCAGAATCCTTGCCTCCAAGGAGCCACCCGGTTTAACACTTTCCAGGACAAATCTGTTTGTTTTCCTAGCAGTCCATGGTATTCTCAATACTCTTCTCCAGCACCACAGCTCAAAGGCATCAATTCTCCTATCCTCCTTGGTCATTGTCCAACTCTTTGATGCAGAGCAAGTGATTGCGAAGACCATGGCCTGTATCAGACACCTTAGACTCCAGAGAAACACCATTGCTCTTCAGTACTTTGGAGAGGTCCCTAACAGCAGACTTTCCCATGGCAATGCGCCTTTTAATTTCCTGGCTGGTGGTGCCAAGATTGTTGACTATGGAGCCAAGCAAACTAAAGCTGTGTACAGTCTCAATCTCTTCACCTTCCATCCTGATGCTGCCAATTGGTCCAGTGGTGAGAATCTTTGTCTTGTTAAAGTCAGTGAGAATGGCTCAGGATAGGGCAGGACTTAGAGTTATTGTGCATTAGGGTCACTCTGAGTCTCAGGCAATTCCATGGCACATGACAACAAGAACCTCACCTTTATCCGTGGAGTGGCTGATAGGTTTTGCCAACCATTCTTCATGTTAGTAGGGTGAAAAATATTTAATAGGGACTTTCATCTTATTGCTATTTTGGTTAATTACTATTTCAGAGAATAGATTTCAGAGTGAAAGATTCCATAGTGGCATGTCATAGTTTAATTTTAATAACCTGTATAGATGTTTCTTGTCAAAATCAAGCAAACTTCAGTTTCCAAAAATATTTTTCTTATTAATAGTTCAGCAATCATGCTAGGTAGCTTACCTCCTCCTCCTTTTTGAACATATAATTATGCATATTAAAAACTAATAACAAATTACCAACAAAATTGTAATAAACATACTAGTTAAATCAATAATTGTTATTGCTGTTGATTGCTGTCAAGTCGAGCATGACTCATAGTGACCCTATGAACAAAAGGCCTGAATCCTTTCTGTAATTATCACCATTAAAATTCATAGAGTTTCAAGAGGCATGTTGTTTAGTACGTGGATGCCACCCCTTGTGGTGGGGATGGTAATAGTTTAAATATCATCAATTTCAGTAGGTACTGGTGGGGGAATATTATTTTATATATCATAAATTCAGAAGAAAATCCCCTTTTAATTCTCATTTCATATGTTTTTTTTCCAAGAACTGAATGTTTTATTATCAGTTTAAGATCTTCCCTAATAGTTTCTTTTTAATATTGCCAATCAATCTAGTATTCTTCTGATTTAGCTGAAATAAGCAACATAATGATTTCTATTCCAAGTGTATTACCACTCAATAAGCTTCTGCAAACTCAACACAACTTTGCATCGCTATTGCTATCAAAAAAATTCAATCACCAACATATTTTCCATTCTTAAAACCCATAATTCATCTTTCTTTTACTCAATTTTCACTGCCTCTTCTAGTTCTGAGGGTTTTATTTTCTTTTCTCTGTCATTTGAATTATTAAATGTGAACTAACCACAGAACTAAATAAAAAAGGAAAAAAAAGAAGAAACATAAGTGATTCAACCCTAATCATATAACCACTTATAACTAATCAGCTATTCCTTCATACAGTGTTAACAGTAGGCAAACTGTTGAGATGATTTCTAGTGTTTTTTTAAGCTTGAAGTAGTTCATTCTACAATTTAATTAAATTAAATTAAATAATAAATTTAATAATGCTTATCAGTTCTACTAGCACACATTATGTCACAATTGTTCAATTACTGTTCTCCTAAAAATTAAATTCTTTAAGGAACATAACAAAATTTTTAAAAAAATAAATAAAGTAAAAGTTTAAGAAATGACCAGAATAGGAAGTTGGTACTAGTGTTTGCTACAGAATCCCTCTTTCTACTACTTTTGTTCTATGATATTTATCCAACTTCTAATCCCATATGTCTCAGTACCTACCTCAATGTCTTATTTATGGAAGGTGATTACTACAAGTGATCCATAATAATTTTAATATAGAGTTTTCCTTTTTATGGCAGATGGCTATCCTCGTGAAGAAATTGTCTATCAATGGAAGCGTAGTTCTGTTGAAGTGGGTGACACCAGATCTTGGAGGCTTTATCAATTTTCATTTGTTGGACTGAGAAATACCACTGAGGTAGTGAAGACAACTTCTGGTAAGACATGCTTGTAAAGAATGTTAAATAGCCTTTCCAGAGTTAAAATTCTTGTGCATGTGTTTTAAAAGATTTTTTAAATACAAGCTAGTTAATGATATTAATAAGATTAAATGAAGTATTCTAATTTTCTGCAGGGAAATTACAATTTTTACTTTTATAAAATATATTAATGAAAATAATTTTTACCAATTTGAATCAAATTTGATTCGAGATGTATTTGGAAATTATTAGTCAATTTCATTAAACAGAAATAAGTAGCAATTGTTTTTTATAGGAGTGAAAAAGCTGAAAGTGTTCTTTCAAAATAAGTGAAAGCATTTAAAGGAATCATATAAGGATTGTGAAGGGTTTTTATACAAATGCAAAAAATAATCATGGTTAATATTCAGTAACTTAATATTATATTTTCCTTTTAAAGTTTTAAATTGTAATCTTAGTGGAAGTTTACAAAGCATATTGATTTTCCATTCAACAAGGCAAACACACTATATTTTGTTAAATTTATTATTATTCCACATTGTAACAACCCTCTTCTCACTTCTTATTTCTTTTCTATTTCTATTTCTTTTCTATTTTTGCCTGTCTTTTCGGCTTTCTGAACCTGAACAAATTACGCCCTTTTGACCTAATATAGTTGATTGTCCAAAGGAGTGTTCCCTGGTGTTCTTGATCATCTGATAGATCTACCTATTTTTTTGGCTAAAAGTTGATAACATAGTCTTATTAAATTCAAATCATATTCATCAATTGGTTAAACATTAGAATTTTATATTGGGCAGACCTGGGGCTCCATCCTTTACTAGCTATAGGGTAAATCATTGAACCGTTTATGGGATTTGCTTCTCTATCCTCTAAATGTGGATAGAAACACCAACATTAAGAAGATACTGTGTGGTGAGGAAGTGAAGTAAAATGTTTAGAATGATACCTGACAGGTAGTGAGTTCACAATAAATAGTAATATTTAAACATACTAATGTTATGAAATCTTATGACATAGTCTGTATGAAGTTGCACTGCTAACCCCTCCAGAGGTTTGAATCCACCAGCAGCACAGAAGAAGAGAGATGGGAAGTCTCCTCCCATGCAATTTACCGCCTCCAAATATCTACTAGAGTACCAGATATTAGTCATTTCTGACTTGGTGACAATGAATTAGGTGATATTGACTAATATTATTAATAAGCATCAATTTTTAGTGAGGTCAAAATGTAAATTTCAAGAGAAAATTTTATATTGTATATAAAATCTCATAATTTGTAATGAGATTAATTCAGTTGATTTAAAATTTTGTTTAGATAAAGTTAAATATATTTTCAAATGAGATCTGTCTCTTAGGTAACCAGATTGAAACCTCTGCAAAGGTGTGTACACAGTTTATGTAGATTATTACAGTTATTCCTCTAAATATTTAAATATATCCCTATTCCAGTTGTAAACATCATTTTGTTAGTTTCTGTTAAGTTTTAAATTAAAAAAATATTGATTTATTGAGTAATTTTCTTTTGATTTACCTACAGAAATGTGATTTGTATTTATGTGTAATACACAGGACATGTTTTTGTGCTGCTTAATTAAATACAAGCTTTTGTTCTATTCTATTATTATTTTGTTCTATTCTATTCTACTATAAAAAGCAAATTTAAGCACTGCTAAAAGATTTAAAATTGTCTTCCTACATGCATCATGCTTTAAATCCGTTATCTTAATATAACATTGTTTCCACTATTTACATATTTATTTTAAAAGCATTCATAATAAAATCTTAAGATCAAAGAAATACTGGAATATACTTTTAAAAACGATTTTTAATTGATTTTCATATAGTAATACCTTTACAGTATGTTTTATTTATATGCATTTTCCATACTAGTTTATTTACAAAATTCTAATACGAACTTGAACGAATTCTTTCAATTTCCCTCACCTCCATACCCATCAAATTGTACATCCCAATGATTAAAGCCCCCTTCCCCCTACACATTCACAATCCTCTGCTTCCAGCCTTTCCCACCCCACCTGAATCCTTATACTCCTTCTAAAATAACGATTTTATACAATATTTATCCTCATGGGACTGAGTTAGTTCACTGAGCATAATGCTCTTCAGTCCCTCCCAAGTTAGGTAATAATTTACAAAGTTATTTCTCCCGCTTGCTGCATAGTTTCCATTGTGCGAAGGTACCATAATTTCTCAAACCATTCTGTTGTGGTTGAACATTTGGGCTGTTACATGTTCTTGCGATGGTGATCAATGCTGCTATGAGCATTGGTGTATAAATCTCAGTTTGTGCCTCAGTTCTTATATTCTCAGGGTATATTCCAAGTAGTGGAATAGTGGGGTCATGTGGAATATCTATGTTCAGCTTTTTACAATCTCACCAACAATAGAATATACTTTTAAAAAGTTAATCTGCTTGCTTCTCTCCTTGAAAAGCAAAAAAACTCCGAGCAAACGAGGTGGGGGGGG
>NW_006399947.1:5848476-5873940 GCF_000299155.1 Elephantulus edwardii
CAGTTACTGTATCAATCCATCTCATCCAGGGTCTTTCTCTTCTGTGCTGTCCCTCCACCATGCAAAGCACGATGTCCTCCAAGGACTGGTCTCTCCCAGCTATTTACACATAGTATGAGAGATGGAGCTTCAAAATCCTAGCCTCCAAGGAGAAACTTGGATTCACCCCCTTTTCAAAACAGACCTATTTATTTTCTTGTCAGTCCATAATATGTTCAAGACTGCTCCAGAATGACAACTTGAAAACATCAATTCTCCTGTAATCCTTTGTCTATCCAGTTTTCTGATTCATAGGAAGTAACAGTGAAGATCATAGCCTGGATCAGGGGCACCTTAATCTATAGACTGACATCATTGCTTTTCAGTATTCTAAAGATCATAGCCTGAATCAGGTGCACATTAATCTCTATATTGACATTATTGTTTTTCAGTATTCTAGAGAGGTCCCTGACAACAGATTTTCCAAATGCAATTCATCTTTTGAGTTCCTGGCCGCTGGTATTAAGAGTGTTGATTGTGGAGCCGGACAAGCTATACTTGTTAACAACCTCAAGCTCTTCTCCATCTATCTTGGTGCTGCCAGTTGGCCCAGTCGTGAGAATCTTTGTCTTCTTGATGCTGAGCTTCAGTCAACATTGAAGACTGTAGTCCTTGAACATTTGCAGAAAGTACTTCAAATATTCTTAAGTTTCAGCAAGCAAGGTTGTGTCATCTGCATAATGTAGGTTGTTGATGACTCTTCCTCCATTCCTCATGCTACATTCCTCTTTCTAATAAAACCCTGCTGCCTGAATGATCTGTTCTGTATATATTTTAAAAAGACATGGAAACAGGATGCATCCCTGATACACTCCTTTCTTGATTTTTGAACCATGCCATGTTTCCCTGCTCTGTTCCAAGGACTGCTTTGTGGTCCAAGTGTAGGCTTTACATAAGCACTATAAAGTGTTCCGAGATTGCTATTTTCCTCAAGGTTAGCCACAATTCATTGTGATCCACACAGTCAAATGCCTTATTATATTCTTTTTGTATTCTATTCCAAAATCCACAATATTTACTAACTCAGTAGTATTCAACTGATATGTACTTGATTTAGTAATTTTGAAGTCAAAATAGCTTAAGACCAAATGAGGAAGAGATTGACTTTACCTCAGACATTAACCTCCCTGATGTGTGCTCATGCAAGTTCTATACCTAGATCAAGAAACTATTGTCCTAATATTGTGTAAGACCATTACTGTAAAAATAGAAGGATAACTAGTAAATCATATATGGGGACTTAAGCAGGGGAGGGTGGAAGGTGAGTCGAGGCGTAACTACTGAGTTGCACACTTTGGTTGATGGAGGGAGTGCAGAAAGGAAATGTGAAGGATCCAGGTGAAAAAACAAGTGTAAGGATGGACAAGGTCCAATTTTGGTTCATTTTATAAAACATAATGCGTGAGTATAATTATATGGACTTCTCCAAAATATAATGATGTCAGCGTGAAGACTACAATGTGTCTACTTCAGGCCATGGTCTTTTCAGTCACTTGTTATTCTTCTGAGAGCTGGACAATGAATAAGGATGACAGAAGAATTGATGTTTTTGAGTTCTGGTGCTGGAGTACTGAGTATCTCATGGAATGGCAAAAGAACAAACAGGTATGTCTTGAAAAAGTGCAACCAGAGTTCTCCTTAGAGAGAAAGACGAGAAGGCACCATCTCTCATATTTTGGACATGTTTCTAGGTAGCAGAGGCTGTTCCTTGGACAAGGATGTCATGCTTAAAAAGATGGAGAGTCAGTGAAAGAAAGGACCTCCCAATGAGATTAACTGATTCAATTACTGCAGCACTGGACTCAAGTGTGTAAGAGATGATGAAGATGGCACAAGATAGAGTAGGGTTCAGGTTTATTGTTCACAGAGTTGCACTCCATGTCACAGAACCTAACAATAACATGGGAACAACACCAACAGGATATTTGATGTCACTAAGAAATATTTCACCATGGAACCAAACTACCTAATTCAAGCATGACAAAGATGATGTTAAGGTTACAAAAAACCTGATAAACGTCATAGAAATATCACAAAAATAAAAATCACATTTTTTAAGCTATTAGGTGTATTAAAAATGCAAAAACCCAAATCCGTTGCCACTGAAGAGATCTTCATTCCTAATGGTCCTACAGAATACAATAGAATTGCCTTAGAGAATTTCCAAGGCTGTATTTTTTACAGAAACAGACTCAATTATCTTTTTCCTACAGAGCTGCTGCAGAGTTCAAACTCCATACATTTTGGTTAGCAGCCTAGAGCTTACCCACTACATGAGTAGGATCCTTTTGTTTTTAAATATAGTATGACTAAATTAATATTATCAACTCCTTTCTTAATTTTAATAAGATGTGCCCTCTATATTGGTCTTCTTGTCTACCTCTCTTTTTTCTGTTTTGTATTTTCTTTTTTAAAATTTTATTTTATCATTTTTAATGAACACTTACAGAGATTTTGGACGTCTATTCATTCATTGTTGCACTTTCTTCCCTGACCAGCCCTCCCCCTACAGTTCGCTCCTCTCTTTGAAAAGTAAAAGAAAAATTCTTTCTTTGGTATACAATCCCCCTGCACCCCTCTCACCTCCCAGAGTACACTCCACTCTGCAACCTTCATTCTAGACTCTTGTGATAACCATAATACCCTGTCATATATCGCTTTTAAATCATTCTCTCCCTCATCTGTTTCAATGCAGTATACATAATTTATCCAGTTTTTATCAGTTTTACCCCAACCCTGATGTCAGTCCCATTCTACAAAAGTGGCACCCTGCAGTATTTGTCCTTTTGTGACTGAGATATTTCACTCAGCATAATGTCCTCCAGGGTGACCCATTTTGAAGAATATTGGATGAGTTCCTTGTTTTTCAATGCAGTGTAGTATTCCATTATGTGAATATACAACAGCTTCTCTATCCATTCCTTTGTTGATGGGCACTTAGGTTGTTTTCAACTCTTTGCTATTGTGAACAAAGTTGTGATAAACATGGGTGTGCATATATCTGCTTGGATGTTGGTTTTGGTCTCTTTAGGGTATATTCCCAGTATTGGAATTACTGGGTTAAATGGTGTCTCTATTTGCAACTTTTTGAAAAAAAAAAAAAACAAACCAAAAAACCGCCACACCACTTTCCACAGTGGTGACACCATTTTACATTCCCACCAACAGTGAATAAGGGTTCCAGGTTCTCCACAACCTCGTCAGCATTTGTTGCTTGCTGTTTTGTTAAATTTTGCTATTCTGACTGGGGTGTGATGATATCTCATAGTTGTTTTGATTTGCATCTCTCTTATAGCTAGGGATTTTGAACATTTCTTCATGTGCTTGTTGGACATTTGAATGTTGTTGTCTTTGGTGAAGTGTCTGTTCATATCCTGTGCCCATTTCTCAATTGGATTATTTAGCTTTGTCTTGTTGTTGGTGCTCAAGTACTTTATAAATTCTAGATATAAGTCTCTTATCTGACATGTCATTACCAAATACTTTTTCCCAGACTGTGGCTTCCCTTTTTACCCTGCTGGGAAAGTTTTGGGATGTGCATTGTTTTGTATTTTCTAAAATAATGTTTTTTATTCCATTTAAGAGATCTGTAGACCACACCTACCAATGTACAATTGATTCTGAGTCATGACAACCCTCCATCAGGATTTTGAGGTTATAAACTGTTACAGGAGGGGACAATGTTGTCTTTCTCCACAGTAGTAATTGGTAGATTTGAACTGACAATATTTTGATCAGCAACCTAACCCATAATGTATTATGCCACCAGGGTTCCTTTCTTTAATGAGGGAAGGGTTGAATTGAATATTAGCCTTTACACTGTGAGTTAGTACTTAGAACAGTCACTTCTGTAATGCTTGAGATTTCTACTTAATCTTGATTTGATTTATGATATTCCTATCTTCAAATTACAGTTGTTGTTGTTAGGTGCCATTGAGTTGCTTGCGACTCACAGCGACCCTATGTTCAAGAGCCCTAAACAGCCGTTCTCTCCTGTGCCAACATCACTGTCTCAAACACACTCATTCCCACCATTACAATCAGAAAATCTATCCATATCATCAAGGGTCTTCCTCTCCTGTGCTGTCCCTCCACTCTTTCAAACATGATGTCCCTCTCCAAGAACCTCCTTGCAACATGCCCAAAGTATGTCAGATGAAGTATGCCTTGACTCTAAGGAGCATTCTGACTTCACCTTCTCCAGGATAAACCTTTTTGTTCTCCTCACAGTCCACGGTATATTCAATACTATTTTCTAGCACCACAGCTCAAGGGCATCAATTCTCTTTCTATCATTCCTATTCACTGTCCAACTCTCCAGTGCACAGCACATAATTGGGAAGACTATAGCCTGGATCAGGGGCACTTTAGTCTCTAACCTCACGTTGCTGCTCTTCAGTACTCTTGAGAGGTCCCTCACAGCTGAGTTTCCCAATGTAATTCCTCTCTTGATTTCCTGGCTGCTGTTACCAAGAGTGTTGACTGCAGAGCCAAGTAAACTAAAACTGTTAACTATCTCAATCTCTTCACCATCCATACTGATGCTGCCAATTGGCCCAGTGGTGAGCATCTGTTTTCTTGATGTTGAGCTTCAATCTATATTAAAGGCTGCAGTCCTTGACATTCTGCAGCAAGCGCTTCAGGTCTTCCTCAGTTTCAGCAAGCAGGTTTGCGTCATCCGCATAAGGCAGGTTGTTGATAATTCTTCCTCCAATACTGATGCCACATTCCTTTTCATACAGCCCAGCGTCTTGGGTGATCTGTTCTGCATACAGATTGAAAAGGTATGGAGAAAAAATATATCCCTGACAGACTTCCTTCTTGATTTTGAACCATGTAGTGTCTCCTTGCTCTGTTCTGACGACTGCTTCTTAGTCCAAGTATAGGTTTCACATTAGCACAATCAAATGTTTAGAGATTCTTATTCTTCTCAAAGTCAGCCATAGCTTATTGTGATCCATACAGTCAAAAGCCTTTGCATAGTTAATGAAGCACAGATAAACATTCTTCTTGTATTCTCTGATTTCTGCCTAGATCCATCTAACATTAGCCATAATATACCTAGTACCACGACCTCTTCTAAATCCAGCTAGCACATCTGGCAGCTCTCTGTTGACATGTTGTTCCAAACATTTTTGGATAATTTTCAGCAGAATCTTTCTTGCATGTGATACCAATCATATTGTTCGATAATTCCCTCACTCTGTTGGGTCACCTTCCTTTGGAATGGGAACAAATATCTATCTTTTCCAGTCAGTTGACCAGGTGGCTGTTCTCCAGATTTCTTGGCACAACTTAGTAAGCACATCCAGAGCAGTGTCTGTTTGTTGAAATAAATCAATTGTTGTGCTGTCAACTCCTGGAGCCTTGTTTTTTTTTTTTTTTTGCAAATCCCTTCAGAGCAACTTGAACTTCCTCCTTCATCACCACAGGCTCTTGCTCATATGTTATTTCATGAAATTCTTCTGTGTCAGCCAATTCCTTCCGATACATCATTCTTTGAAAATAAGATCAATTCTGTCACTTCTTTTGGATCTTAACTGTCTTGTTTTTAATGCACTTTTTTCTCAGACTTAGTGTACATTTATCTCCTTTCAACAATCTTCTTGTTACAACTGGAGAAGAATAGTGTCTAAAATGTAACAGCATTTAATTTAGGACTTTCTACCTTTCATTCATTCAATTCTACTTACCATAACTTTTTTTTATCCAGGTTAAGCTATCAAGATTTTTTTCATTAACTTTTTATTTAAAATTTATTGTTGTGTGCTTTTATTAACAAAAAGGTAAAGTTCAATAAGGACCATAATTAGAAACCAGACAGTGATATAAATACAACTAAATAACTCAAAGCTTATAGCAAAGAATTGGAACCAACTCATAGTTGACTCACCAATGTGTTTTTGAAATTGTACATCACATGGGAGTATAGCACCCATCTTTCTACAGGTGGATCTGAACCTTCAGAAAGGCATGGCCTTTGGCTTAGAAACACAACTCCTTATGGACTGAAAGTTGATATAAAAATATAATGAAAACTAAGCAAGTGTCTTAACATTTTGATGGCTATATTTATCTTACAGACCCTGAGACTATTAAGAAAGAGTTGAGTTTTAGATCATGAAGTCAAGTTGGCTTTGAAGCAAAACATATCTTCTTTTATAAACAGAAAGATAAAAGGTACATTTCTCAGAAAATATTTTTTCTTGTTATTATCAGTATTATTTTATAATCCTTTCATCCACCGAGTAAATGATCTTTCATGCCCAGTTGTTTACACAATGGCAGGAGAAATATATTGTTTTCACTATAGATTATTTTTTATATCATAGTCAACACATCAAAAGAAATTCTAGATTTCCATGTCTTTTCTGAAACCATCCTCGCTTCCTGATTGCTCTATTTCTGGTGGTAGCATCATACTCGTCCCAGCAAGTCAGGCATGAGCACTCAGAGACTCATGTCTCTGCCTCCCACATCTGATGAATCACGAAGGCTCTTACGCCTTGGAAATATCTTGTGTAACTGTGTCCTCTTTTCAATTGCCACCGCCACTGTCCTAGTTCTGGATTTTGTGTCTCATCTGGACTGTGTCAGTAGCCTATTAAGTTGAATCCCTGCTGTCAGTCTCTCTTCCACAGTCTGTTCTTTACACATGGAACAGAAAAAGCTAGAATTTCTTGAGTAATAACTACATGCAGATGGCATGCATTTTATGTAGTTATCCTAATTTGATTCTCACATTTACTGTAATCAGCCCCGATGGAAACAATGCAAACAAAGAAACAGAGACTTTGGGGTTGGGGGTTCATTGACTTACAGGCATCAAGTGTGGAAGTTAAAATATGAACGTAAGCAATCTGCTCCTAGAGTTTGTCTTGCTATATCATTACATGATTTTTCCCCCCCTGTGATGAAGAACGCCTCTTAATTTCTAAAACATTTCAAGAGTTCATTGAATTCAAGTTCCCTCAGTCTGTTACCCTACTACCTAAGTTACAAAAGTAAAAGCAATCACAAAGATGCCCAAATAGAAAGATCTAGTGCTGTATTCCAGAAATTCAGATATTGATCACTTTGTGGAATTCAGTTATTTTCTAACAATTATGGAGTTGTTGTAAATCAAAATCAACTTTTTGACAAATATTACTATTGTGTTTAGTATGTGAGTGACCTCAAATGTCATTTAAATTAGTTATAATCATAATTATTTGAAATTTATTCCATTTTATAAAAGGGGAAGCATTGAACTAAAATTTAGCATTGAGTCTAACAGTCATCTTGGTCATTGTGACAGTTAATTTTGAAAATTGCATCTCACTTTCCTACGCTTGGATTCATAGTGTGGTTTTAAAACCATTGACACAATAAAGTCCATACTCACTGTTTATTGGAGAAAGTGTAACCTCAGTGCTCTTTAGAGGCAAGAATGGTGAGGTTTTCTCTCATATACTTTTAGTATGTTGTTAGCAGGGGCTAATTCATGGAAAAATACATCATGCTTGGAAAGGTGGCAGTGTCAGCAAGGGACTCAACAACACTTTACAAAACAGTCTTGAAACATTGCCCACCATTCCCTTGCAACATCCATTACTTGTCTTAGCTTTTCTAGATAGCTGATTTCATGTTTTGTGCATTTCCCTCCCTCCTTTTTATTATTTAAAATAGCATTAACTCCAGTTCTTTCATGAAACTACCTCTGTTCTGCCTAAGTAAGTACTTAGTGATGTTGTTGCTGTGTACCATTGAGTCAGAGCTGATCAACAGCTCCAGTGGGTTTTCAGAGACAGCAAGTTGCACAGGAAGTTACTTTCCATCCTTGTCAAATAAATCTATAATAATAATAATAATAATTAATAATAATAACAATATTGTTGTTGTTGTTGTTATTTACCATCGAGTCGCCTGTGATACATAGTGACCCTATGTACAACAATCCCTATACCTTGCTCTTTACTGTGCTAGTCTCACTGTCTCTGATACACCCACCTCTATTACTCTAGTCACGGAATTAATCCACCTCATAGAGGCTGTTCCTCTCCTGTACTGTCCCTTTACCCTCCCAGTAGCAACAATAATAACTCCCAGTTTCTGGTCTATGTTTTAATTTTGTAAAATAAAAGAAAAAATTAGCTCACATTTAAAAATGTACACTTAACAAAAGTGAGCTATTTTGGGAGGCATAGAAAGACACAAATTAATAACAATTTTTTTTTCATTGAATAATTTGAAAAGGAGAAAGCCCTAAATGATAGGAGAACATTATTGACTTCAGCATAAATCCTGGAGTTATTTTTTGAGTCACAGTAACTTGCAAGCCTATTTTAGTCAATAATAAACTTTTCAAGCTACATGAAGCAATGTAATGTCTTAAAATAAATCAGTGGATGACAGCACAGTAATAGCTTTTTATTTTATTTTTAAGCTTCAATTTAGAAAAGTTAACTCTTGATATCTGCAAAGAAAAAATATGTGTGTGTGAAGTAAAGAGCTGGACCAGGATAAAAAGTCATTTGCTGTTTCTGAGATGAGGGTTCTTTAGCTGATGTAAGTGCATTTGACTGGATAGTTCTTTAAAGTCCTTGCCCTTAGCACTTGCAAAACCCCTTACTATAACCAAGGTTACATGTAGACATGGGAATGTAAAAGCTGCTTTCTTTATAAATCAATGCTTTCCAAGAAAGCTTCTCCTTCATCACATTTTCAATGTTTTCAAAGCAAATTCAATGCAAAAACAAACTCCATGACATTTAGATTTTTTTAACATAAAGGAAATGACACTTTCCCAGTCATCTCGTATTTTTAGAAATACGTTATTGCAAGTATAAAGACACATGCTAAAAATTGCATGCCAATGACAGTTTATTTCCTTTCCATTTCAATACTAGACTACTCTAAAATCGTGCATTTTCCTTTTAAATTTTAAGGTTCCCTTGGCATTACTAACTGGAAAATGGTGTTTAGGAGGTAAAGAGAAGTTTCATGGATAAATTATATGAAATCCTAACAAAATACATGATTCCTGCACCTGCTACACTGACAAGAACTAGTTGTATACACCACAGAATTACATGGAGCTGGAGAATATTGCTTAGTATATACAAGGAAGGAAAATAATGTTTTGCTAGTCAGTAATGATAAATAATATCATCATATACTTTACATCATACCACAAAGAATATTTCTTAGTAGCAGTAGTAGTATTCCCCTTGGTTGCAGAAAAAATTGAAGTAGATATGGGCTAAGTAATTTATTCAAAGACAAAGAGGTAAAATTAGCATTAGTCTAGATTTGACATTTCTACCTCACCATCACTCACAAACAATTATAATTATATTAACTGAAAGTAAAAGTATAATTACAAAGCTTATTAACATCTAGCTTTATAGTCACAGTGTCATTTAATAGGCTTAAGTATTAGTGATCGTTATAATGAACCACTTTTCCCCCATCACCGCTATGGAGATCATTCTAACTCTATTACTGGATTGCTGAGGTTGTTTCCCTCACCTTTCTTCCTCAGACCAGTTGGTGGATCCAAAGTACTGACTCTTTACTAAACTGATATAAATGCAACTGACTACTTTGTTATGTTATAGATCTTCACATGAGAACGGATTCATTTCTTATCCTTCAGTGGGTTTACAGAGGTAGTAAGTTGCATAGGAAGATATTTCCCATCTTTATTACATGAAATAGCTAGTGGATTCATAACATATGCCTTTGGATTGGCAGCCCAGTCCTTACCACTAGGCCAACAGTTTCCCCCACTATGCTACTAGAATTCCTTAATAATACATTTTATATATTAACAAAATATGGAAATTTGAGAGTAGTAGGTATTTTGTTTGGTAATAATGTCAAGAGTAAAACTTAGTTTAGCAAAGATTTCTCCCCGCCCCCTCGATTTTTAGAAACTTATTTACCAGTACTAGGGATATTATAGCTAATGTTAGATGGATCTTGGCTAAAAGCAGAAAGTGCCAGAGGAATATCTATTTGTGTTTCATTGACTATGCCAAGGCATTTGACTGTATGGTCCACAACAAACTAGCTGACTCTGAGAAGAATGGGAATCCCAGAACACTTGATTGTGCTTATATGAAACCTATACTTGGACCAGTAGGCAGTCATCAGAATAGAGCAAGGGAACACTGCATGGTTCAAAATTGGTAAGGGTATGCTAGGGATGTGTCCTATCTCCATACATTTTCAATCTATATGCAGAACAGATTATCAGAGAGACTGGGCTTTATGAGGAGAAATGTCACATCAGGATTGAAGGAAGACTCATCAACAACCTGCTTTATGCAGACAACATAATCCTGTTTGTTGAAGCAGAGGAGTGCCTGAATTACTTGTTGTAGAAGGTCAAGGACTGTACCCTTAAGTATGGATTGAAGCTCAATATCAAGAAAAAAAGGATTCTCACCAATGGGCCAATTGACAGCATCATTATAGACAATGAAGAGATTGAGATGTTAACAGCTTCACTTGGCTTAATTTCACAATCAACACCCTTGATACCATGATCCAGGAAATTAAAAGATGAATTTCACTGGGAAAGTCTGCTGTCAGAAACCTCTCCAGAGTACGGAAGAGTAAAAATGTTAGTCTGGAGACTAATGTATGCCTGATCTAGTCCATAATCTTTGCAATTGCTTTATATGCATCAGAAAGCTGGACAATGACCAGGGATAGTACAACGAGAATTGGTGACTTTGAGCTGTGGTGCTGGAGAATAGTGTTGAATATACCATGGTCTAGGAGAACAAACAGGTTCACTCTGGAGAGGGTGAAACCAGACTATTCCTTGGAGGTATGGATTCTGAAGCTTCGTCTGACACGCTTTGGACATATTGCAAAGAGGGACCAGTCCTTGGAAAGGAAAATTATTCTCGGGAGGGTGAAGGAACAGTGAATGAAAGGAAGACCCTCAATGAGATGGATTGATTCCATAAATGGGGTAGTGGGGGTAGGCCTGTCAGGCAAAATAAGGTTCATATAGTATAGAGCAGGTTTTAAGGCTGCTGTACATAGGGTCTTTATGAGTCGCAGGCAACTCTATGACACATAACAACAACAGCATTTACTATTTAAGAGAAATTACTACTCACTAAGGAGCTCTGGTGGCATAGTCTATAGGAATTTGCAGTGTTAATCCAAAGGCTACACTTCTATGTTTGAATCTATCAACAACAATCCAGGAGAAATATAGGCAATGTCCTTCTTTGTGATTGATGAATAATCTCCTCTTGTGATTTACACCCTCAGAAGCCCAGTGGAGTGTTAACTATAAATCAACGCTGACTCCATGACAATGAATTTGGATTTGAACCAAATGAATCTGTGGGTCATTTTCCAAATCTACTCTTCATTAAGAAACTTGTGAACAGTGTTTTTCAGAAACGTCTTCATGCAGAAAATTTTATCTGTAAGAAAAATATAATAAAGGTCTTGCAAAATAATATTTACAGTAATTTAGAGAGTTAGAGTTTCGCTTTGCAATCCATCAAAGCCAATCAAGAGTAAGAAAAAAAAAACAACCAAAACCCCAAAACTAAAAAACCCTCAAAACTAAAATAATAACAAACAAACAAACAAAAAACCAATCAAAACACCCAAAACCTCACATTATTATCTAACAGTGTGGCAATTATATTTTGCTACATTTAACATGTACTTTTGTTAATGTGATGTAATGATCAGAGCCTTCCTGTGGAGCCTGTGTTTCCAAACACATTTCATACAGTGTATATGCTTTTGAAAATACTAAAATGTGTGAGAGCAGATGGAGATTGAGCCCATGAAGATGACATTATACTCAAGCACACTCATCGCAGCTATCACCTTTTTGATGTAATTGGATGATATTTTGTTTATTTCCTCTTGGTTTTGCATTTTCAAAAAATAATGTCATTTATCACTGCAAATAAGCAAGTCTAAGCATATTAAAGAATGAAAAGGGCTCTAAGTACCAGTTAGGAAAAAATAGTTTTTTTGTTTTTTTAATTGAACTTTCTCTTCTTTTAGAAAAAAGTTATTATAAAGATCACAACATATTACTGTGCATCATTATCCATTAATTACTTTATTTAGCACACCTATTAGGGTCTGCCAAAGACGTTTAAAATTCTTACCTTTTGTTGATGAAGTCTATCTTTGTCTGAAATTCAAGAACAGCCTGCTTAATTAGTAAATTTCAGAAGAAAATAAATAGATCTGCTAATCACTATGATGTTTTTAAAATTGTTTTCCAAAAACATGCGGCCCTAGTGCCTGGTTTAAATCGTTTTTTGGCAAACATTCTTCTACGTGGTATAGCACTGGTCTGTGCATTGCCATACAGAGGTAACTCATAGTTCTGTGATGCTAAACACTGTGACACTGATGTGCCAAATGTGATAATGGTTACCAATGGTGGACAGTATTTGGCGGAGCTTCCCGATTAAAGAAAGCTTGGAAGCAAGAGTGTCATCCACTTCCTAAATGGCTTGCCTCCAGAAACCCTATGAACAGTGCTCAAGTGTTTAATTCATAGGGTCGCTATGAATCATCTACAAATCCATGGCACTTAACAACAACAATAATCACTATGAAGGGATCACCTAATAAAGAGCTATGATGCCACCACCAAAGGTAGGGCGTTCAAATCCACCAGCTACTTCTAGGAGAAAGATGGATTATCTCCTTCCTTGCAGTTTATTATGTCTGAAAACCTACTGGAGGGATAGCTGGGAGTCAGTTTTAACTCAATAATATACAACAACAACCACAACAATCATCTATAGTATTACAAAAGAGTAAGAAAAATATTGAACAAGATATGCATTGTTAATTTTTGCTTTAATTTATGTATGGACTTATTTGCTTTTCAAGAAATTCTTTGTTTTTGTCAGTTTAAGAAGCTCTTGGCACAGTGTCTAAGAGATTAACGTTAATGAGAGGATTTGTCTTTTGAACCGACCACTCAGACCTATGAAGAACAATGAGCAGTTTGCTCCTGTAAAGATTGCAGGCTCCTTTGGAACCTCCTAGGGAAATTTCTACTCTAACCTACAGGGTTGTTATGAGTTAGAATTAAGTAGACAGCCTTGACTTTGACTTTGGTTTGGGTTGGTTTGTGTTACATATAGCTTAGACCATCAAGCCATATATCTATCTATTTTTCATATTTCTTATCTTCCATTTAATCTATTTTAAAATTAATTCTTCCGTGTTATACACTATTTTTCTTCATGATAACAAAAATAAGAACAGATAGCATTTTCATAAAAGCACAATTATTTTCCCACACAGATTAATTTGCCCATAAGTGCTTCTCTATGAGCTCTTAGAGATGAAGCACTCATTTACAAATATTGGAATACAATAAATAAATTAAATTGCAGAGAAGATTTAAAGGTAAATTTCAACAACTGAATACATTGGAATAGTTTCCACACAGGATTTCTAGTCTACTTATCCTGTTATCATAAAGAGTACCACACACCTTGATTTTCATCATTATTATCTATTATTCACTGTTAAATGGTGAAGTGCTCTGTAATATAAAAGAAAATGTGTAATTCATGAACTGTGTAATAGTTCCTTGTTAAAGAGATAATGCAATCATGGACACCAATTGTAACTGCTTAGTAATTGGGTTTTCTAAGATGGTGATTTCTTTCTTTTTTCCCCCCGAGTAGCTTTAACTGCAGATTGATGTAAAATAGAATTTTAGAGCTAAATACTAAAGATCAAAAACAGTCGTAATTTTACATAAAGAGAAATAAACCCAAAGAAGCAGACTCAAAGATTGTAAGCTGGTAACACATTGCTTAACTTCTGAATAACCAGAGCATATATCTTTAAGCATCCTGTTTATAAAACAGTTGATATCTAATCATATACAACTCATGGTGACAGACTTAGCTTGATTTTTTTAATACAACAAGAAATAGTTGAGAGATTCATATTTTGATTGTAGAGCTAACACATGTCCCAATAGGCAGCACATTCAAAATCTAATTTACCAAAGTTCTGGTCAATATCCCTAATAATTTTAGCAGTTTATGTCTTTCTTTTTGATAGATTACCGTTTTCTTATTTGGGGGAAATTATAAATGTGTAATAGATGAATGTCTCAATCAGAAGTGGGAAAGAATGAATAACCAAATAAAACTCAATTATTGTCAAAACCAAATTTCCTCTTAAGGATTATATTCCATGTGTTTACTATTGTTGTTTTTATATGCTGTAGCCATTCTGTGTCATCCTCACCAACCCTGTCCTATCTTGTGCTGTCTGTCCTGAACTCTATCTTATCCTGTGCTATCTTAGGTGAACCCTGTTTTCTCCTGTGCCATGCTCACACACTTGGATCCAGCATTATGCTCACCATGTCAAATTCAACTTATTGAGAGTCTTTATCTCTTGTGCATGACTCTTGTGTGTTTCTAAACATTATACCTTTCTCCAAAGACTTACAATTCTTAACAAACAAAATGCCAAAGGATGTGGACCCGAGTTGTATCATCCTTGCTTCCAAGTAGTATCATGCTTTCTCTTCGCACTTTCTCTGAGGGATTTCCCATCAGCTGGCCTGACTTCTAGATCTTCTGGGTTTGCATGTTTTCATCAGAGTTATTCTGTCATTCTATTTGTATAGAATAGAAAAATGATAACCCATAGCTTTTATGACTAAGACCTTTTGAGAGCAAATTGCCAGATATTTCTTCCTAGGCATTCCTAGGTAGATTTGGAATGCCAAACTTTAAACCTTTTTGTTAGTACCACAGTATTTAAATATGTGTACCACCTTATCCAGAAGGCTAGACTTTATGAAGAAAAATGTGATATCAGGATTGAAAGAAGGCTTATGTCTTATGGATATAATATAACCTTGCTCCCCTAAACAGAGAAGGACTTGAAGCATTTGGTATAGGACAAGAGCTGCAATCTTCTATTGGATTGCATCTCAACATCAAGAAGACAAAGATTCCCACCACCAGGCTAATCGGCAGCATCCTAATGGGTGGAGAAAAGATTGATTTGTTAACAATTTCATCTTTCTCTGATCCACAATCAACACTCCTGGCATCAGCAGTCAGGAAACAAAAAGACAAGTTGCTCATAAAAGTCTTCTGTCAGGGACCTCTCCAGAGTCCTAAAGAGCAACAATGTCAGTCTACAGACTAAGGTGTGCCTGATACAGACCATGGTCTTCTCAACTGTTTCCTATGCATCTGAGAGCTGGACAATGACTAAAGATGATAGAGGAAGGATTGATGCCTTTGAGTTTTGGTGCTGGAGAAGAGTATCAAATGTACCATCAACTGCCCAAGGAACAAACAAGTCTGTTCGGGAGAGGGTAAAACCAGGTTGCTCCTTAGAGGCAAAAATTTTGAAACTCTGCCTCACATATTTTGGGTAAATTGCCAGGGGCGACCAGTCCCTAGTGAAAGGCATCATGTTTGAAAGGGTGGAGGGTCAGCACAGGAGAGTAAGACCCTGGATTGACACTGTAACTAAAGCACTAGTGCAGGTGTGTCAGAGATGATGAGGTTGGTTCAGAATAGGGAACTGTTGAGAGTTGTTATTCATAGGGTTGCTGTACAATAACAGCAATTACTTCTTGGGGAGGGGATCCAGGAATAAATTGTGAGTAACTATATTAGAGAATTCTGGTGACATAGTACAAAAGATGTTACAGAGCTAACATAACTCTTTGGTGGTTTTAATCTACAAGAAACCCTGATGGAGATAGATGGGCAAACTCTGAAATTTACAGAGTGGAAATCCAATGGTGGGTCACCTATGAGTTAGTTCCAATTTGACAGGAATAAGCACATTGTCTGTCTATTATCTATATCTATCTATCTATCTATCTATCTATCTATCTATCTATCTATCTATCCAGCTATCATCTACCATCCAAATGAAGAACATTGCTTATTTTAGAGTACAGCAAAAGTAGAACTCTTTGATATATATGAATCTTGTGGTCACCAGTGAGATTGGATTGAAACAGATATTAAACCAGTTGTCCTGAGGAGACCTAGTTTTTCTAGGTTTACTTCCTTTTACATTCTCCATATATCTGTTTATACATATTAAATTTCTAGAATAAACAGTATGTATGAGTTTATCTCTAATATCTTGATGGTTTCGTGACATATTTTAAATAAAATTATGAAGCTCTAGATATGAATACTTAATTTTAGTTTTATACTGGTTTGCTATAAAGTTTGTATACATTGTGTTTTACACATTTTCATTCACATTGTGTTTCATACAGCCATTCTCATGCATACTTTATAAACCTAATCACCATTGATCATTAGCCTGTCTTTTTCAGGTCCCACCAGATCTTTCCCTTGATTTCCTCCCTCCACCCACTAAATTGTGTAAACTTATGGTTTCACTCCTGCCCTTCCTCAGCCCTATGCTCCAACCCCTGCTCTTCTTGGGTACCCATACTAATTATCATTCTATTTTTTTACCATGTTCTCGTGCAGTATTTGTCCTTATGAGACTGAGTTAGTTCACACAGCATAATGTTCTCCAGTCTTTCCCAAATTGTGTAGTAGTTTCCCAAATCATTGCTCCTGAGGGTTGCATAGTATTCTATTGTGTGAATATATCACAACTTCTCATATGACAAGGAAATTAGAATTGAGACACAGAGATTTGTACAGTAATGTTCATAGAAGCGTTATTCACATGATATGAATAATTTTGTGTATACTTTTATCTGTACAGTTCTTTCTTCCTTGACTCATGTCTAAACTGCTAAAAACTTTATTGCATTTTCCTCCACATCACCTATTAACAATCTTGCATAACCAGTTAAGACTGTTGTATTGTATTTCCCAGAAGATACACATAATTAACAATGGCCCATTTTGCAATAAATATCCACTCTTCACTTTGGGTAAATGAGACAGTTTTGTATTGAACAAAAAGAATTAATAACTATTAAAATATGTTGTCTTTTCCAATAAGTTAAAATACCGACAATTTTCTCTTTTGTCATTAAATTTATTCACCTGTAAATTAAGAGAGTACCACAGCTTGATTTTTTTTTCTATAATTATATTTTATTAATTTTCATAAACATTTACAGAGATTTTGGGCTTCCACTCATTCACTGTTGCACTATTCTCTCTACCCTCCTCCCAGTTTGTTCTTGTCCAAATGCCACAGTGCTTGTCAAAGCCAGTTCTGATTAATCTTCTTTGTCAGTGTATCCTTTGCCATTCCCTATCACTCCTCCCTGAGAGAGACTTCACCCTGAGTCATAAGGAAAAGGGGACGGCGTATTCTCTTAGCTACTTCCTGCTGAAAAGGGACGCTGTGGGTTTCAGGGTGAAGATCTTCTCTCACTACTCTAAAGGGCCCCTTTGGCAGTAGGAAACACATAGACTATTATGGAGATTGATTTTGGAATTCAGAAGCACTCTTATTGATTGTGCTTGGCTGTACATGTACACAGCTTGATTTTTAAAATACTTTTCCATTCAGAAATGCTATGTGCACTTCTTGATATTTAACCACCCATTTACAAAGAAATTCTTGATCTTCTAGTTCTCTAAGAGTTCCTAACAAAATGTCCCTGTGTCTCCTTATTATGTAAAAAAAAAGCAATTATTTGATCTATTTTCTTTGTCACGGAGAAAGACTCATAGTTGTAACTATGGAAGTAAAGGACTCAGGCTGTTACCATGGTGAGAGTTGATAAGTTGCCTCAGGTATAACAAATTTGGCATGGGAAAAATAAGTTCTCTGTGGGTGTGAGATATGTGGGTGGATGTTAATTGAATTTACTGTGAATATAAAATTGGAAGAGGTTAAAGATAGGACAATAGCTATGACTAGTGTTTCAGAGAAAAAGAATATACTGTTTATAGCAGAACATTCAAAATAAAAAGGATAGATGTAGGACCTAACCTCATTGCTTTATTGCTTAATTGTTAGTACTTTAAATAAAAATAAGAAGCTTTAGTCAGAAATAATATGGTGCTTTCCACTAATCATATATCATAATAGGTATGATACTCCCAGCTGTAATGTAATAATGATGGAATGTACCAATAACCTATAAAGTACTTCTTCTGTGAAGTCAATTTCAGCTCATGACAACTCCTTTGGGATAGCTAGTTTATAAACTTTAACAGGAGCACACTTCCCTATTTTTCTCCCAAGAAACAACTGACTGATTCAAATTGTGACCGTTCCATTATTGCACACTTAATACACTATGACACTAGGATTTTTAATAACAGCAAGTTCTTTGTAAGTACTATCTCCTTCTTTTCTTACAGATGTTCTGTGAGGAAATTCTTGTTTTGAAAAATTATCTCATAAGGCAAACTTTGTAGAAACAAAAGTAAATATAAAGACCTTGTGCATGGTCATAGAGTAAGTTACTGAACAAGTACTACCCCCATCCCAGCTGATATCCTAATATAGTAAATATAAGATTTGTTTCTGACTTTGAGTTTATAGAAAGATATTTTTCATGTTCCTGCTTCTTTTTTAGGCAGTATGTTTATATAGTACATGCATTTGTTTATATTCTGTGTTTCTGAGTGTGTATGAATATGTATATATCTAGCTCCTTAGCAACATATTCTCTATATCAATACTAGTATATAAGCATACTTTTGTTACTTGCTGTGGCAACATTCCTACATAATAGAAAATGCTGCCTAGTCTCCTATTTATTGACACAGTTGACAGTCTGCTTGCGTCTATTATCACAGTCAATACGTCCATCTGTTTAAATGAAGATCTTTCTCACTGGCTCTCTACTTTGCCAAACATTAATTCATTCTTCAATGATTTTTAGCTATGTCTCCAAATCAGCAAGTGAGACAATGGTCTATTGTGCACTGTAAGGAATTTATGTTATGATTTTGAAATTAAATCCCCAGGTCTTTCATCCTAATTAATCTTACTCTGGATATTGTGCTGAAATCTACCCAACATCAAGGACCCAGTGGCGTTTTAACCTCTATGAGCATGGCTTCCAGTTATTTTAACAGAATAAGTATTGAAGAGCAATGGTGTCTCTCTGGAGACTAAGGTGCATCTAATAAAGGCCATGGTCTTTGCTATCACTTGTTAAGCATCAGAGAGTTGGACAATGACCAAAGAGGATAGAAGGAGAATTGATGCATTTGAGCTGTGGTGCTGGAGAAGAGTATTGAGGGTACCATGGACTGCTAGGAAAAGAAACAGATTCATCCTGGAAAGGGTTAAACTGAGCGGCTCCTTGGAGACAAGGATTCTGAGGCTCTGTCTAACATACTTTGGACATGTTGTAAGGAGTGACCAGTTGAGGGACACGCAGGAGGGGAAGGCCCTCTATGAGCTGGATTGATTCAGTGACTGTGGTAATCAGGATGGGTGTATCAGAGTCAGTGTGATTGGCACAGGACAGGGCAGAGTTGAGGGCTGTTGTACATAGGGTCACTGTGAGTCACAAGGGACTTGAAGGCACATAACAACAACAAGACCATAGTTTCACAATCTAATAGATGGATTGATTTACTCTTAAGTAGTATGCAATTCAGATATGAAACTATCTCTTCTTCTAATGATTAATCTCTTCTAAAGATACTCATTTTGGTCAAGATTACCTCACTTAGTGACCTGTAGCCTTTTTATGTTAAATTGAACTAAGAAGAAATAGGTGATAATAACAGATATTAGTGTGAAAATGAGTGTAGCAGCCTAGGAACTGTCAGGTTTTAAAAACATGTGCAAAGTTTTCCCTGATACACCGTGGTAACAGTTTTATTAATTACAACAAAAGCTAGTTCACAAATATTAGCTGTACTAAATTCAATTTTACAGCTGTTAAGCTGCGGCAACTTCTAAAATACAATTTTCAAATGAGAAGAAAACAGGATGTGGTAGCACAAAGCCATGAATGTCTCTCTGAAAGGACCAGAGGGAACAAAAATAACACAGCCCTTCATTGCTCCAGAGCAGAAAGCAGATAAAGTCTGTAGCCAAAGCATATAGTTCCTCTGAAGCACACCAACAGTAAGAAATTAATGTATTCCTTGTTGGCTCACAGACTCACAGTTGTGGTATTGATAATGGGATTTATAAGGGATATAAGTTGGAGAGTGCAGGAGACAAAATATAACACCCAAAACTAGTCCAGGTTTTTTAGCCCAAGTTCCAAAGCACAATTCCTCAACATGTCCAGGCTCTAGTTTCAATTGAGCAGTCAAATCCAAGTCATCCAGCAAGTTTTACCTCAGTGCAATTGTAAGTCAGCTTCTCCATCAAGCATCCAGCAAGAATAGTAAAAGCCTTTAACTGAGGCCAGCATAAATCAAAGAAACCTCAGGTCACACCTTGCCATAGTCTCTCCACCACCATCACCAGGCTCTTGCTATAGTTTCCCTCAAGTCTTGTTTCCACAAGTCTTGCTTGTTTCATGTCTTGCTTCTCAGTGTGGGAAACACTATTTCTCTTATTCTAATCCCACAGTTATTGATGATTTGTAAGACCATGTTGATTTGCAAGACCATGTGTCTGCAGTTGACGTATCTGGAGACCAGAGGAGCTAGGTGTAATGACTTTAAAAAGTCATTTTTTAGGCTAATACCACAACAGTAAACCATAATCATTATTTAACAGCAGGATGAAATAATTAAAATTTAATAAAGAAGGCTAGGATATAATGAAAAGCTAGACTATCTTTGTAAAATCTATTTATTTCTTTTCATGAGGAAAAACAATCACTAACTGTTCTCAATGCCAAACTGAAACTATTGCCATAGAGTCTACTCTGACTCATGATACTCCCATGTAGGTCATAAAGAGCTATGCAGAGTAAGGTTTTCAGTGACTTTAATTTTATGGAAGTACCTGTCTTTTCCCTATGGTATCTGTGGATTGAACCACCAATCTTTTGATTAATGACTGCTAACCAAACTAGTACAAAGTGTACCACCAGGAACCTTGTCTATAATAATTCTCTGGAAAACAAAAAACCCAAAACAACAACAACAATAAGAACAACAACACAGAATTAGACAAATTTCAAACAGGAAGTATGTTTTCTTGTATTTAATCATAGCAATGACTTGTAAGCTCTTTAATGTATAAAATATTCTTAAAAATTATTCTACTCTTCTGCTTTATAAATTAATTACCTGGTATATAGTGCTGCTGCTAACTTAATGTCACACAACTAGTAGAACTATAGCTGATTTCTAATTTCTGAATCCTAAGTCATTTCTCCATTTATTGGTCACACCTGTCAGTTTATCATACTATGTTGGCTTGGTTGTTGCTGTTACATTAGAAGGTATGCCACAGATATTTTAAATGTTGACAAAAACCTCTTCAACGATCTAGAAGAATAAGGAAATCAGTTACAAGACTGAGGCCTACTTGTCCCAAACCATGGTATTTTCAATTATTTTATATACATATAAAAGACATATAATGAGTATGGAAAACTGTATGTCTTTCAATTGTAGTTTTGGCAAATAATATTGAATATAATAACGGTTGTTAAACAATAAATACACCATGAAGGAAGTAAAGACAAAGTTCATCCTAGAGGCAAGAAGGGTGAGACTTCCTCTTACATACTTTGAGCACGTTGTCAGGAGTGACCAGTGCCTGGAAAAGGGCATCATGTTTGAAAATGTAGAGGATTGTAGGGAAAGAAGCTGAACAAGATGACTCGATATGATGATTACAACAATCAGCACGAGGGCAGCAGAGGTTATGAGGATGACCAGGATAGAGCACTGTTTTGACCTATTGTACATAGGGTAACTATGGGTCAGAGTGGACTATATAACACCACACAATGACAATAACAACAAACAATATCAACAACCTAACACCAGCTATAAAAAAATAAGTTTTATTTTGTTGGTTCTTGGCAATTGCATACCGTTACAATCTAAAATATTCTATTCCTCAGTTTTCGTAATTGACTTTTACCTGATATAATTTCCTAATCTACTGTCCATAGACATCTTGAATTTCTCTATTAAGTTTTTCAAATTGAAAAACTTAAATTTACAGTGACATGTCTTCTCTCTTACATTATACATTGAGGTAAAACAGAATGAAGAAAAAATGTAAATCAAAGGGAATGATTGAGTAAAGAAGATAATCTACTCCTAAATTTGCCATCATTCAATGTTTTATAAAGAATAAGTTCCATATTGTCTGAGTTTTTATGTTCTATAATTATCAATAATTAGTCAAATAATTATTGAATATTTAAAGAAAAACTAAGATGAGAACTTAAATATCCATATTCCACTAAAAGAAAAGCCTCTAATTTGCTATAATTTTTTCATCAAATCCTCTTCTTGTTTTGTGTTTCGCTTTCTTTCTGAAAACTGCATGATTAGCATACTCCTTTTCTGATTAAAAGTTTACTTTTCTGAGTTGCCATTAAATCAGCTCTAACTCACAATGAAAAAAAAAATATACAACAAAACCGATTACTATCCAGTCTTATACCAGCTTCCCAATCTTTGGCATTTGTTTTTGTGGCCAATTTGTATTATTAGTTTTTTCCTTGCTATGGACTCATCTACCAAAACAATGCCAGGAATTATTTTACTGTGATACAGATGATTTTCATTGGCTAGATATTGGAAGTACATCAACAGGTCTTTTTTTATTGTCTGGCTTAGCCAATTCACTCTGGATAAACCTACTGTTCATTAGTATCATTGTCTTGGTTTCCAGAATTTTAGCCACATGGAAGTCACCACTCTATTACGTACACACAAGCTACAATAGGTAGAATCATATGAGGTTATGGAGGTCTCTTGCTTTATAGCGTTGCTACAGTAATAATAATAATCTTTAAAAACCCTCTAGATAAGATGTTTTCAAGTTATACCTTAGAGTAAGACTTAAGGTGTAGCCTGTATGTGCACACACTCATTTCACAAATCAGTAAGAAAATTAGACCATGAAGAACACTAGTCATTTATCCCAGCTCCAAAAAGAGTAAGGCTGGGGTGTGATGCAAATTCTGATTTTTCTATGGGGTTCTTGTATCAGATTCTGCCATCAAGATTTGACAGTGGCAAACTGAAAATAATCAATAGTTTTATTAAAGAAACACAAAAGACTAAGTTCCACTATTTCTACCATTAGTAGGAACTGTTCTTAAAACATTAGGACTATGACAATAAAAGTGATAAAGGAGACTAGAGTCAAAATTTTAAAAAAGGAGATGAAATTTAGATGGTCCTTTAGGATTAATGTGCTTTTCACCTGTGGCTGATAACATGTAAAATTGATAGTTCGAAGTTTCAGGGTCTGACAGAGAGTGAGAAGAGCAAGTTAATAAAATATTTTAAATCTCTTTAGAATTAGAAGTTGTATTTTCTTAATTGAGAAATATTATAAACAACTTGAAATTAGACTCCACATAAAGTTGCTAAGAACAGGTGTTAAGAAAATTACCTTTTCATTTCAAAGCAATCAATGCATCATCTTGTTTTTAAATGGAGATCCAAGAAAAAAAATGTAAAATTCTACATAACTACTATTGTTTGTTCTACTCATTGGTAATGACTTGCCTTTTCTTTTTTGGTCTTTCTTCAATTTTATTTATTTTAATGACAGTTTAAAGAGACTTTGAATGTACATAAATTCATTGTTGCACACTTTCCTCCCTGCTCACCCACTCAGTTTGCTTTTCTCTTTGAAAAGTTAAAAACAAATTTTAAAAATCATTTTTAAATTTTTTTTTCTACTACTTTATTTAGGTTGTGTTACCAAGACAAAAGTCATACAGCCTTGGGGTGTCCACTTGCCATACAGAGGTAACTTGTGGTTGCTGTAAGATTGAACACTGTGACACTGATGTGTAAAAAGTGATAATGGATACCCATGGTGGACAGTGTTTGGTGGAGCTCCCTGATTAAAACAAGCCTGGAAGTAGGAGTGGAATCTACTTCCGTAAATATCTTGCCTCTGAAAACCCTATGAACCTGGAGAAAGGATGAAAGTCAAGAAAGTTGAGGACTTTAATTGAGAGGGTGGCTATGAGTCGCTTACTACTCTACTACTTGACAACACTTAACACAAACAGTTTATTTACAAAATTCAAATACAAATTTGAACAAATTCTTCAAATTTTCCTCACTGCCCCACCCATCAAACTATATAACCCAATGTCCTTCTCTTTCCTTGCACATCTACATCCCCCTACGTCCAGCCTCTCCCCCCACTCTTGGATCTTTATATTCATTATACAATATTTATCCTTGTGGGACTGAGTTGGTTATGGTGTGTGAAGTGAGGTGTGGACCTTGCTTGAGTTTTCTACATACAGTTTTCCAATTTTGCCAACACCATGTGTTAAAAAGGCTGTTGTTTAATCACTTAACTGATTTAATCTCCTAAACAAAAATCAGTTGACTATAGATAGTTGGACTGATTTCTGGATACTCAGTTCTATTCCATTGATTTGTTTCTATCATTGTACCAAAACCACTCTGTATTGACCTCTATGGCAGTGTAGGAGGATTTGAATTCAGGGAGTGAGATGCCTCCTGCCTTGTTTCTCTTTTTTAAGGAGTACTTTCCTTCAGTGAGGCCTCTTTCAATTCCAAACTATATTGGAGATTGTCTTTTCCATCTCTTTGAAGAATGGAATTATTTTTTGTATTGGGATTGCATTGAACATATAAATCCCTTTGATAGGATTGTCACTTTCACTATATTGAGTCTTCCTATCCATGAACAAGGAATATTGCTCCATTTCTCCAGGTCTTTTGTTTTTTGCAGTAATGTTTTGTATTTTTTTTTTTTGAAAGTTTGTACTTCTGGTTAAATTTATTCCCAAGTATTTAATCTTGTGATTATCTATTGTGAAGGATATCCCCCCCCCTTAGTCCAATTCTGTATTGTCTTTGTCACTGTAGAGAAATACAGTTGATTTTTGTATGTTAATGTTGTATCCTGCCACTTTTCTGAATTGGTCAACTATGTCCAGTAGTTTTCTTTCTGAGTCCTTAGGGTTTTCTTAGTATACTATCATATCATCTGCATAGAGAGATTATTTTACGTCTCTTTGCTAGTTTGGATACCTCTTATTTCCTTCTCTTGTTGTATTGCTATCACTAAGACTTCCAATACAATATTAAATAAGAGAGATGTTTATGGGCATCGTTCCCTAGTTTCTGTTCTTAAAAGGAAGTCCTTCAACCTCTCTCCATTGAGAACAATGTTGGCTCTTGGGTTTGTGTGTATAGTTTTTACTATGTTGAAGAAATTCCCCTCCAATCCTATTTTGTTGAGTGTTTTAAACAGGAAAATGTGTTGGATTTTATCAAAGGCCTTTTCTGCTTAAATTGATAGGAACATGTGTTTCTTGTTCTTTGCTTTGTTAATGTGATTAATTACATTGATTATTTTTCTTATGTTGAA
>NW_006399947.1:5892594-5893327 GCF_000299155.1 Elephantulus edwardii
TGTTGGAGAAGTTTTTAGATGTGCATAGGGATTTGAGTCTTAGAAGATCCCATTCATCTACATTATCTTCTCCTGGTTGTAGGTACATTTACTATTTTAAAGTAGATTTATTTTTATGTGATTTAAGTGTGAAAATTACATTGATAATTGGTGAACAGACTTGTGAAAGAAAAAGAGCCTTGAGTTTTTATATTTCTTTAAAAAAAGCTAAATAAACATTTTCTAGGATTTTAACTTTAAATATATTGCATATGTATTTACATAATCTCTAACTAGTATTGTACAAATTATAGTTATTAATACCTAACAAAATAGAATTTTTAATTAACTGACTTACATTAAGTTCTCTTTGTATAATACAAAAGGACTTTTCATGTAAACTATAGTATGAAGATTAGCTGAAATGAAATCTCAAATTCATCCTTATCTCTGTACCGGAGAGCACAGGTGAATAGCATATATATAAATTTCTGTTGTAAAATTCAAAGGAAATAACTAAGAGAAGCTTCATTGATATAGAAAAGGTAGAACTGGATCTTGAATTCACAGAGTCATTCAATTTGGTCATTCACTTGCTCATTTTCACTGAGTCTGAACTGACCTATACTTTACATTCTATAAGTTTTTCAGAAAGTCTAAATTGTATAGAAAGAAACTGCCCCTCTTTCTCCTATAAAGCAGCTTGTAGATTTGAACTACTAGACCTTGGGTTTGTAGTGCAACTCTTTTTTTT
>NW_006399947.1:5893427-5900300 GCF_000299155.1 Elephantulus edwardii
GTCTTTACCTGACTTTAGTATTAAGGATATGTTTGCTTCATAGAATGAGTCTGAGAGAATTCCTTTTTCCCCCTTTTTCCTGAAATAGTTTATGTAGGATTTGTGACAATTCTTCTCAGAATATTTGATAAAATTCACTTGTAAAACCATCTGGTCCAGGGCTTTTTTGGCTGGAAGTTGTTTTATTATCATTTCAATTTCTTCTTTTTTAATCGGTCTATTCAGGTGTTCAATTTCTGTTTCTGACAGTTTAAATAGGTTGTGAATTTCTAAATATTTGCTTATCTATGTTTTCAGATTTTTTAAAGTATAGTTTTTCATAATATTCCAGTGGTAGCCTTTTTATTTTAGGTGGTTCATATTGTGATGTTGCCTCTTTCGTCTGTTTGGATTATTTGTGTCTTTTCCTTTGTTATTTTTGCTAGTGTTTTGTCAATTTTATTGATCTTTTCAAAGAACCAGCTCCTGGTTTTGTTGATTGCTTCAATTGTTTTTCAGTTTTCTATTTTAAGTTATTTCTGATCTAATTTTCATCATTTTAATTATTTTAGAGGATGTCAGGTTTTCTTGCTGTTCCCTTACAATTTGTTGGAGATGTTGGGTTAGAAAGTTAATGGTGATTTTCCTGCCTTTCTTGTCCTTTTTTGATGGTTTTTGCATTGAAAAATTTTTTATCAGTGATTATTATCTGTATTATTGCCTTTTTTTTTGGTTTCCATTTGCTTGGTATATTTTCCCCCACTCTTTTAGTTTTAGTCTTTCTTTATCTTCACTTTTCAGGTGTGTCTCTTGGAGATAGCATGCTGATGGATTTTTTTTTTAAATCCAGTCTGGTACTTAATTTCTCTTCAGTGGTATATTTAAATCATTCACATTCAATGTGATTTTTGAGAGGCAAGTTTTATTGTTATCATTTTATTAAGTTCTTTTGGTGGTGTTGCTAGTTATTTTTGTCCATCCTGCTTTATATGGCACTTCTGTAAGAAAATATTTCAATATTTCCTGTAATGCTGGTCTTGTTTTTACAAACTCGCTTAGGTTCTGTTTTTCTTATAATATCTTGATCTCTCCTTTATATTTAATGAACAATTTTGCAGGTTACATTTTTCTTGGTTGATAGTTGTGTTCTTTGAGTGTTCGATATATGTCATTCCACTGTTTTCTCGCTCACATGGTTTCTGCTGAAAAATTGGCATTTAATCTTATCTGCTTTCCCTTATAGATTACTCTTTGTTTCTCCCTTGCTGTTTCAAGAATTGTCTTCTTATCTTTGATTCTGGCAAATTTTATTATGATATGCCTTGGTGTTTTCATTTTAGGATCTATTCTATATAGTGTTTGCTCAGCTTCTTGAATATAGATTCTCTCATTCTTCATTATGTCTGGGAAGTTTTCTTCTAGTAATTCTTCCACAACTTTTTTGTTGCCTTCACTTACTTCTTCCTGTTCTGTGATTCCGATGACACATATGCTATTTCTCTTGATGGTTTCCCGCATTTTTCTTAGGTTTTCTTCTTTTTCGATTCTGCTTTTTGCTCTAGCAGATGAGTGGTGACAATTCTATCTTCTATTTCACTGATTCTGTGTTCCTTCTCTTTAACTCTGTTCATGTGTCTTTCCATCATGTTGACAGCATCTAAAACACTGAACTTCATATTTTGGATTTAGGTTTCTTGTTTTTCCAGAGCCTTTAATACCTTCTTTGCTTTATCTGCATTGTTTTGCATTTTTTAAGCTCCTCCTGGTTTTTGCTTTCAGTGTCCTGCAATTCTTTAAGTTTGTCTTTCCCCACTGACAATATTCAATCACAGTTCTTTTAAGTTCTGTGTCAGAAATTTCCATTAGACTTTCTGGCTTTAGGAAATCTGTTTACACTGTTTCCCTTTTGGGGGTAATATCTTGCTTTGTCCTTGTGTAGGATGTGAGATAACTTTCTTTGGTGACATTGCTGTGGTAGAGGTAGCAGGTTCCTGATCTGTTGTCACTACTCCAAAAGATGGTTGAGGAGACACCTGTGTGGATGCATGTAGGGTGGGTACATGCACAGACACACTTGTGGGTGACGGAGAGGCTGTGCATGCAGACAACATGGGCTGGAGGCATTCATGGGGATCTGAATGGAAAACCTGGAACCTTGGTTTTTCCCTGAAGAACAGGGTCTGGCACCCCTGTCAAACTCTAGCTGTCTCACTTTCTCCTGCTTAAGGTGAAGGGGTCCCGCCGGATAATCTAGCAATCCACAGTGATCCCCCCCAAGTACCTCACTCAAATTCCTGCTATCCTACTTGCTCCTTGTGAGTGAGTCCCGCTATAGCTAACTGCTCCCTGCCTAGGCACTCTGCTCCCAACCAAGGCTCTCTGCTCCCAGACAAGGCTCTCTGCTCCCAGACAAGGCTTACTGCTCTCTGCTGAGGCTCACTGCTCCCGTGTCTCCCAAACTAATTATTTTAATAATAGTTCTCACTCAAATTCCATTTGTCTGTTCACTCTGTGCATGTTGCTCTGTGTGCCTAGTCTAGTATTTTTTAAATTAATAATGACTTGTTTTGACTTGAGCTGCTAACCCTTTCTAGTTTGCCAAAATTCCTTTGATGACTTTTGTTAAGGAAAGGGAAACAAAGAAATACAGGATTAAGGGGGACTGTAGAAAATGGGTGTAAACTACTAATCTTTCAGGGAGTAGTCTAGTATAACAATTTAAGCCACCAAGAACTCTTAAATTAGTGGTAGATCTATGAATTCACAAGATTCCTCATTTCTTAAGGTCTTATTATAAGAATATTCATAGCCTCAATACATATTGAAGATTCTTAGAAACCAGTTGCTGATATAGTGTTTCTTTCTTTCCTTTATTTTTTTCTAAGTGATAGTGATTGCAAATACTTAATAGTTATCCATTACCCATGGTGGACAGTGTTTGATGGGGCTTCTGGATTAAGACAGGAGTTGATGAAGGAGTGGAATCCACTTCCTAAACAGCATGCCTCCAGATACTCTATGAACTTGGAGAAATGACGACAGTTGTAGAACAGGATAGATTTATAGAATTTTGCTTCTTAAATCCATTATGATTAATTTTCTCAATTATTCTTTACTGTGAATTTTATTATATCCATTGTGTATAAGTGAACACTGAAGTTGGGTAAATTAGTAATTTGTTCAAGGTCACATGGTTAGTTAAGTGAAAGATTGAGATTTAGAATCAGCATAGATAGCAAAGTCTGCCTGTACACATTGGTTCAATAGTACTAAGCTCTGTTGGAGTGGCCAGAAGCTCCAGTGAGCTATTTATAGTCAACTCAGCTCAGTCCATTGATTACATATTCAAGAACTGTTATGGTCAATACATAATTAACATAATTTATGAAAAGAATTAGGCAGGATCCTTGTCTTTGAGCAGTTCAGAATCTAATGGAATGACAAAAGGATGCATCTAAAAATATTTTAATGTCTACATGAAATTCAAATGAGTTCTAGTGGCCTAGTGGTTAAGGAGTTGTGCTACCAACACAAAGACAGGTGCTTTGAACTCATCAGCTACTCCCCAAGAGCAAGATAAGCAATCTCCTCCTATTGGATATAAAGTGTCTGTAAACCTGCTGGAAGGTCATCTATGCGTCAGTTCTTATTTGAAGGCATTACAACAACAACAACAACAACAACAACACATACTCTATGTGATAAATCCAGTGAAGAGTTATATACAAAAACCTGTATTTTTACTAAAAATACCACAATGCATATGTGCTTCAATAGCTTGTCATTCTAATTTTTGCTTCTTGAGTGGAAAAAAAATCTAATAATTATCCTAAAAATATGTTCAGTTATTTAAGTACATTAGAGTAGATCTAGAATATAATTTGAATGTATCAATATAGTCATTTTCTATTTAAGAGCTTTTGTAATTCTTAATTTTGGGTACTCTAGTGTGTTTATTTTAGTAAGTTGAAACCTACTGTACTTTCTGGCAGTAAGGGTGCTCACTCCCATTATTGCTATGAGTAGAGCATCCTAAGTAGAGAATGGTGACAGAGACCACCAGCCATTCTCAACATCTAATAAGTGATTTTTCTAACAGTCTTTAAGGAAATGTGAGTGAATAGTATAGCAATGTTACTATAACTATGCCATCTAAATTCTGAACAAGCTGTTGCATGATTTATGCCTTCCTTCCCATGTCACTTACATTCAACTTTTGTCTTGTGGAAGTATCAGCATGGGTTGACACTATCTGTAGCTCAGGATACAATAGGCATTAAAATCTAAATTCTATAACCAATCCATCAATCCACCATCCTCAGTACATCAGAAGTCCTTTCATAGATCTGGAAGAATATATAGATCATATAATCAAAGTGAGTATTTGAATTCTCTTTGAGATCCATCACTCTAACATTGTAATTTATGTCTAAACATGAAGTTATACTTACTGGAATTCTCTGTACAAAAGTGGTACTTGTAAGTTGCAGTCAAAACAACAGACTAGAGCTTTTATTTGAGTAATTCTTCTTTTTACACTAACAGGTAGACATGGGAGACATATAGATGAGGAATCAGGTAATTTGAACCATATGGTTATATTGCTACAAGCCACATGAAGTTGGGAAATTTTGAGCCTAAGCCACAATTTTCATGCCAAAAGTTTGAAAATATTCTATTTAGCCAATAATATAGTATCACTCAATCACTTATAATTATCAATTTTGAACTGACTTATAGATGATATTTCAATGGATTTTCAAGCACTGTAAATCACACAAGAGGACCTTGCCTGTCATTTTTGCATGTAATAAATAGTGGATTCAAACTGCCTGCCTTTGGATTGGCAGCACAACTCCTATTCATAGTTGTTGTTTTATGCTGTGGAGTGCAGTTGAGTCACCTGTGACTCATGGTGACCCTATGTCAAACAGCTATGGACCCCGCTCTATCCTGAGCCATCCTCACTCTCTCTGACACTTTTACCCTCATTACTCCAGTCACTGAATCAATTAATCTCGTCGAAGATCTTTCGCTCCTGTGCTGTCCCTCCACCTTCCCAAGCATAATGTCCCTCTCCAATGATTGGACCCTTTCAAAGTATGTCAGACAAAGCTTCAGAATCCTTCCTTTCAAGGAAGAGTCTGGTTTCACCCTTTGCAGGACAAACCTGTTTGTTCTCTTAACAGTCCACAGTATATTCACTACTCATCTCCAGCACCACAGTTGAAAGGTATCTATTCTCCTTCTATCATCCCTAGTCATTGTTCAGCTTTCTGATGCAAAGCACATATTTGCAAAGACCTTGGCTTGAATCAGGTACAACTTGCTCTCCATGCTGACATCATTGCTCTTCAGTACTCTGGAGATGTTCCTGACAGCAGACATTCCAAATGCAATTCATCTTTTGATTTCCTGGCTGCTGGTACTAAGAGTGTTGATTGTGGAGCAAAGCTAACTAAAGCTGTTAAGAATCTCAATCTCTTCACCATCATCATGATGATGCTATCGCCCCTTTTGTGAGAATCTTTATTTTCTTGATGTTGAGCTTCAATCCACTCAATTCATAGTACATACTAATTAAATCAGACTAAATGATGTTATATGGGTTTTTAATTATAAAACACCATATAACTTTGTTGAAAACTGTGGTAGCACAGTGTTTATAAGCTCAGTTGCTAACTAAAGATTGAATGGTTCAACTATACCAGATGTGGGGATTGTCTTCAGTATTATGTTGTTGTTGTTGTTAAGTGAGTTGGAGTCATAGTAGGAGATTCATAGTGATGCTGTGAACAAAAGTCCTCAACTCTTGTGTGACTTTCATCCTTTTTCCAGGTTCATAGTGTTTCTGGAGGCAAGCTATTATGGAAGTGGATGCCACTCCCGCTTCCAAGCTTGTTTTAATTGGGGAGCTTAACCAAACACTGTCTGCAAAGGGTAACCATTAAAATTTTTGACACATCAATCTCACAGTGTTCAACTTCACAGCAACCACAAGTTACTTCTGTATGGCAAGTGGACCCACATGAATTTGGGCTTGCCGGAATGGTCAAATACAGAAATGTAGGGCCATACCTGCAGGATAATGACAATTGTCTTGGAAATCTTAGTGTCAGCTGGAGGTGGCCTCTGGCATCTGGAAGAGAGGACAGTATGGAACACTTGGACACTTGTGGCTTTCTTTTTACCACAAGTAGGTTTTGGCAGAGGGGACTTGCCAGATGAACTGGGCTCTCTGGCCCAGAAGTCACCAGCATTTGGTTGTGCCAGAATGGTAAAATATAGAAATGTAGGGCCATGCCTGCAGGGTAAGGACAAGTGTCTTGGGAGTCTTAGTGTCATCTGGAGAGGGCCTCTGGCTTCTGGAAGAGAGGCCAGTATGGACTACTCGGCCACGTGTGGCTTTCGTCATAGGGTTGTTATGAGTCGCCTAGGTCTCAATGCCACTTAACAACAATCATGCCACTTAGCAACAATCAGACCAACATAGAGATCAAGTGGCCTAGTGGAGATTACTCCTTATTGTCCTTACTTAATTGACTTGCAGACTAGAAAGTATTGACTGACTGATGTTTATGGCACTTTGCATATTTAAGGTTCATGAACTTGTTTATTATGTGTCCACGTATTTCTGGTTATCTTCTTGTAATTCTGTTGTTTTTACTTTTTATTCAGAGAGCTCTGGTGGTTGATCCTTTCTGATAATTCAAATTCCTTGAGACAAAGATGGACAGTCTCCTCCTGTGAGATTTATATGTAGGTCTGGAAAATCCAAAAGGGTTTTTGTTGTTGTTGTTGTTCTGACTGAACAGCAATAGGAATTTTGAGTTACTGTTTATCCAAGAATAATTTTTTCTTCTTTCTATACCTGATATGTGATTCTTGGAAATA
>NW_006399947.1:5904062-5925529 GCF_000299155.1 Elephantulus edwardii
TAAAGTTTAGGAACCACAAGATGCAGAGGCTGTAGTGCAACTCTTTATGCACTAGTCTGCCAGAGCTCTCTAAGTTTGGAACAGATGCATAAAAAACTAGAAAAAAAATCAATCCTTTTTTACCACCAGCCCAACTCTTGAGATCAAGCATTTATGTTTTAATGAAGCTTATTTAAGATTCACAGGCTTCTCTCTGAACATATTTAAAAATTCTAACTTTGTACTTTTCACAAATGCTGGTCTTCATCAAAGACTGATGATATGCCATGAGGAAAACTAATTGACATTTTTGTAGAAAGATCTTAGTTTGACATCTGAATTTCTATGTCTATAAAATGTGGAATAGGTAGCTAGCAAAGCATCTTCTAGAAAGTATGTGTACATGCGTGGATTAATTAACACGCACATTAATTTTGCAATGTCTTTGCTTTACTGAAATAAAATGTTAGGCTTAGAAGGTTCTTAACCTTAACAAAATTGTGTGCAATTGGAAGAGAAGAGTTTAATATACATTTATCTTCATGTTAACTACTAATCTGATGCATATATTATGCTGACAGAGTCCTAGTGGGGTGGCATAGTACCTTAGGGGTTGGCTGCTCCATTCCACCAGTGCTACACAGGACCAAGATGAGACAAATGACTCCTGTTAAAATTTACATCTTCAGAAACTCCATGAACTTTCAGCACAAGTCAGATCAACTGAAGTCAGTGATATTTTTAAAGTGAAATATTCATTAACATGTACATATATTCCACTGGTTTTCTGAGGCTGTAAGTCTTAAAAGGATGAGACTACCCATTTTTCTCTTAAGAAGTAGCTGACAATTTGGTGCTCCAGTTGAGAGGGGATTTGGCCTTTTGGTTAGTAGTACAATAAACATGCTCTGTAATGCATAAAGAGTTTCTATATATGTGTATATAATGCCTAGTGGTAAGAAGTTGCAGTGTAATCCTGAAGGTATGCAGTTCAAATCCATAAACTGCTCTGTAGAAGAAAGATGGGAAATCTCCTCCTGAAAGATTAACTGACTCTGAAAACTGGCCAAAGGGCCAGCTGTGGGTTGGTTCTTGCTTGATGGTACACAACAATAAAACAATAAAATAACAACATATCTATATATATATGAGGAAAAATATGAAGTAAGAGAGATGGGAAAATGTCAAAGGACAGCCCAGTAAGACAAAGTATTATAAGAAATTGTGCCGACATTTCTAGGGTTAGAAAATGAAAAGGGAAGAAGAAAATCAATATTTATTAAACTGAAATAACTGAAAACGTTCCATCATTGAGTTACAATACTATATGACTCCATGAGAAAAATATTGAATGATGGAGGAAGCAGCAGCAGAAGATATAAGGATATAGTGGATACATAGAGTCACAGTACTAAAAAGAATTGGTCAACTCTAAAATATTTCAGGAAGTAACAGATGATCAAGAATCAATAGTGATAAAACAAGCAGTTCAAGCTGTACTGAAGATATTGCCAAAGAGTAATACCTCAGGAATTGATTGAATACTAATTGATATATTCAGTCAAATATATACAGTTTTGGACATGATCTCGACTAGAAAGTTAGAAGAGACCTACCGTGCTAACTGCCAGGAAGAGATCCATTGTTTGTTCCCATCCCAGAAAAAGGAGATTCAACAGAATGTGATAATTATCAAACATTATTAGAACCTTGCTGAAGATTATTTAAGCATAGTACATAGGAACAATATGTTGACATGAAACTGCCAGAGAGCTGAATTAAGAAAAGTCCTAGGACTGAGGGCTACCAATGCTGATTTCAGAAGAAACTTCTCTGCTGAAAGCAGAGAATACCAGAAAGATATTTACTTGTACATTATTTACTATGCAAAAGAAGTTGACTATATGAGTCATAACAAATTATGGAGAACATTTAGAATAATAAGAACTCAAACACTTGTGTTCATGCAAACCTATACTTAGATCAAAAAGCAGTTGTCCAAACAGAACAAAAGAGCACTACATGGTTTAAAATTAGGAAATGTGTGTTAGGCTTGAATCTTTTCTCCATAATGATTCATCTGTGTGGTGAACAAATCATTCAAAAAGCTAAACTGGATGAAAAATAATACAGCACCAGGAATGAAGGAAGACTCATCGACAACTTCTATTGTGCAGATGACACAACCTTGCTTGAAGAAAGTGAGAAATATTTGTAGTTACTGCAAAAAATCAAAGGCTACACATTTCAGTATAGATTACATCTCAACATCAAGAAAACAAAATTTTCATTACTGGCCCAATAGGCAAAATCATGACAGATGGAGAAAGAATTGAAGTTGTCAATTATTTCATAAAAGTATTTTAAGTGATTGCAGAATTCCTTTCTACTCTATATATTAAAGAAAGGACATATTTTATTTTCTGTATAATTTATTGCTACACATATTTTGTGAAGGCTTTTATCACTGTTATAATCTATCTTCCATTTAAATATATTTAATGTATGCTTAAGGCAATTCAATAACTGTAATTAAATGAATTAGTCAATATAAGTCATTATATAAATAAGAAAACTGAAATCTGGATTATATTTTAAGACTGGTGTTGTTGTGTACAGTGGAGTTGCAACCAAGCCCCTCCAGTGGGTTTTCAGACGAAGTTAATCACATGAGAGAAGATTGGCTATCCTCCTCTTACAAAGCAGCTGGTGGTCTTGAAATTCATGTTTTAATGATTGCAGCACATCTCCTTCCTAATAGGTCACCAGAGCATAGAAAGAATTTAGAGACTTTAAATAAACCCATTACAGTGGAGTAAAAACCGACCTATAGTTGATCCTACTCTAGTTTTAGAGGCTACAAATCATATAGGAGGTAATGACCCATTCTTCTGAAGGGACTATTGGTATATTTGAACCAAGAAAGACTTGTGATTTTTGGGTTAGCAGTAGGTAACTAGAGACTAGGCCAGCAGAGTTTCCTACACAAGGGCTGGTTATGTTGAAAAGAAAATGCCTTTCACGAATATAAGTCAAAAGGCAATGTGCTGGCCGAGTCCTTGTGAAGCTGGGATTAAATTGTTCTGTGCAGTAAAGTTAGAGAATCTCCTCCCTTGTAATTTGTATCCTTGCTAATCTGTCAGAGGTTTAATTCTTAAAAAGAGTTGAGAGAAAAAGAGATAATGAGATAGTCAGAGATTGAGACAGAAAGAGAGAGAAACTAGCTAAAAAGTAGACTTTGATTAGGAATGACTGAACTACAGGGATCAAATTATAATATCAGGATTTAATCTTTTTTAGTGTTGCACGTCTATCTTCCTCTATGTTAAATTCATTCTGTAAAATTATCTTCTTGTTGTATACCACTGAGTTGGTCCCATAGTGGACCCTCCAGTAGGTTTTCAGAGGCTTACATGGGAAGAGACCATCAAGATTGTCAAGTTTACAGGCCTGTATTCTAGGTAATCCTAGGAATAAAAAAGTAATGTATCTGTTCTGTCAGCTAGAACAAGAATCCTAAACTAAAATTTTCATAGATTGTTTTGTTTAACTTGAGCCAATTGTCCATGTTAAAGCTTTTGTGGAGACATTTCCACTCCTAAAGCTGAAGATGTGGTCTGCCAAGCCACATGAGGTGATAATGAGAGTGGTTTCTAAAAGATATCAAGAGTAATAGGCAGAAATGAGTTAAGTAATTTTCTTAGCTTATACATATACAAGCCCCTCAATAGTATTCTCTATTATGTAGTTAACATGAAGATGATATATCTAGATCTAGATCTAGATGTATAGATACCCTCTTGTGTCTTGAGAACACTTAGGGCTCTTATGGCTTTCTTTCATCAACTGAATGTCAGCAGAGGGGACTTTAAAGATGAATTGGGAGTCTCTGGCCCAGAGTCCACCAGCATTTGGCCATGCCTGAATTTCAAAATACTGTAATATTTGGCCACACTTCCTGGCTGAGGGCTAGTGTGTTGTGAATCTTCGTTCAAGCTGGACCTTAGGATGGCCTATCATGTCTTAAGGAGGGACATGTATGGAATGCCTAGGGCTCTTATGGCGCTCTTTTCATCCCAACTGGGTGTCAGCAGAGGGGACTTGCCAGATGATTTGGGGTCTCTAGCCCAGAGTCAACTGGCATTTGAGTGTGATAGAATTTTAAAATACTGAAAAGTTAATTGATTTTGGATGAGCATTCTTTCAAGTGGTATAGCAGAGGTCTGTACATTTAATCTTCTGAAATAACATAGAGTTTCTATGATGGTGGACAATTGGGCCATACGTGTGTCGAACACCATAATTGGGTACCAATCATGGGCAGTTTATGTTGGAGCTCCCAGACTGATTAAGGTTTGGAAGCAGGACTGGCATCCACTTCCTTAACTACATACCTATGTAAAGTCTAAAAACTTGGACAAGTGATGATAGTTATAGAAAGACTTCAGGCCTTTGTTCATCTTCTGTTAAAATATGTATCCTTTCCTCATGTGTATTCAGTCTATATGGTGGACAAATAATTAAACAAGTTAGACTCTATGAAGTTAGACTCCATGGCATCAGAATAGAAGGAGATTGAAGAAGAAGCAGAATGGTTCCAGACAGGCATTTTTTGGTGGTGAGATTCAATGAGAATTCATTATTATGGAGGAATTTGGAATGACACAGCTCATGGTGTTTAAATCATGCTCTGTTTCTTAAATTTGGTAGGGCTCAAGGGCCTGTGGCCCTCAGGCCTGTTTTTAATTGTTTTTATTCAAACTTTATTCTAGTTCATATAGCCCTGGTCTGTCCACTTGCTGTACAGAATTACCTCATGGTTACTGTGACACTGATGTGTCAAATGTGATAATGGTTACCCATGGTGGGCAGTGTTTGATGGAGCTCCATGATTAAAACAGGCTAGAAAGCAGGAGTGGCATCCACTTCCAATATAGCTTGCCTCCAGAAACCCTATGAACCTGGAGAAAGAATGAAAGTTACACAAGTGTTCAGGTGATCCGTTCATAGAGTCACTATGAGTCACCTATAACTTGACAGCACTTAACAACAACAACATAGGGAGAGCTCAGTTGGACTAGTAGACCTAAAGTGATGCCAACAAGCCAAAGGTGGGTGACTTTAATCCACAGCCCTCAGACTTGCTTTTGATTGTTTTTGGTCAAACATTCTTCTAGGTCATATAGCCCTAGTCTGTTAACTTGCTGTACAGAGATAACTCATGGTTGCTGAAACAGCTTGCCTCTGGAAACTCTTTGAATATGGAGAAATGATGACATTTATACAAGTGTTCAGATATTTCAATCATAGGGTCGCCATGAATCATCTAAGAACTTGATGGCACTTAAAAACAACATTATATATATATGGAGCTTCTCAGCTTATAGTAACTATTTACCAGCTATATATCAAAGCTATAGTATCCAGAAAGTACTAGTATAAATTAGAAATACAATAATTCCCCACAAAATATTTTAGTATATTTATACTTCAATTTCCTGTGTGTTAAGGAAAACCACAGAGAGGTTTCTAGATTTGTAAATTGAGAAAATGACTTAATCCATGATGCAGGCCATGGTATTTTCAATTAATTCATATATATGTGAAAGCTATGCAATGAGTAAGAAAGACAGAAATCAATACTTTTGACTTGTCTATTGACAAAAAAAATTAGCTATATTATAGACAGTCAAAAGTTCATACTCTATTTATACTGTTTTTGAGAAAATGCAGCCAGGCTGCAAGATATCCTCTCTTACACTTTGAATGTGTTTTCAGGAGTAGCCAGTCTTGGAGAAAAAGCATACCTCTTGGAAAAGCTGAGGGTTAGCAAAGAAGAAGTCTTTCAAGAAGATACGCTATCACAGCTTTGCCGAGACCACTGTTTCAGCAGCTCTCTTTTCCACTCTGCTCACATCCAGACATGGTCAATCCTACCATATACTTCAAAACCGCCATCAATGGTGAATCTTTTAATACTGTCTCCTTGGAGCTCTTTGTAGATAAAGTCCCCAAAACAGCAGAAAACTTCAGCTCTCTGAGTACTGGGGAGATAGGATTTGGTTACAAGAGGTCCTGTTTTCACAGAATCGTTTCTGGGTTTAAGTGCCAGGATGGTAACCTTACACACCATAATGATACTGGTGGCAAGTCCATCTACGAGGAGAAGTTTGATGATGAGAATTCATCATGAAGTAGACAGATTCTGGCATTCCATCCATGGCAAATGCTGGACTCAATACTAACAGTTGTCAGATTTTTATCTGTACTCCTGTGACTGAATCATTGGAAGGCAAGTGGGTAGTCTTCTGCAAGATGAACAAAGGCATGAACATTGTAGAATCTGCTGATCACTTTGGGTCTAGGAATGGCAAAACCAGCAAGAAGATCACCAATGTTGACTGTGCACAACTCTAATGTGCTCTGTATTTCATGTTTCCTCTTCATCCCTAGACAAGTCCTTCTCTAGCTTCAATGATCATCCTGCTACCAGCAATGAGCTTGCAGTATCTTAATCTTTGTGCTCTTGCTACAGTTCTTTGGCTTCTGTGTTTTCTTTCTTCCCCTCCAAGGTTAGCAGTATTGAAGAGTTAAGTTTATGACTACGAAATAAAAACTACATAATTACAACAACAGAAAAGAAGATGGATCATCACAGTGACTGTAAGAATAGATACAAGATCAGTGGAGATTGTGAGGATGGCACAAGATAGAGCAAGGTTTTATCTGTTGCTCACTATGAATCAATATTGACTTCAGGTCACCTGACAATGCCTCAGAGTCTATTGTGTTTCAAATATTTGGAAACATCTCTGATACATGTAAATTTGAAGTGTGATTATAATTTCCATCTCTGAGAGTTCATATTGCAAAACAATTGAAAATAACTAACATCGAAGACATGGAAGAGTTGGACAATTTACTGGTGCTAATGTCTGGATCCTAAGGTCACTAACTGACAAACTTGAGATGACTTGAGCAAACAAATTTATCCTGTTTGCTGCATATGTTTTTTTAAACACTATATAAGCACTAATATTTGAAAATATAGAGATTGAAGCATCTAGATTCACAGTTAATGTAAATAAAAGATGATGCCTATGCTGTCTCTGTTTTGGCTAGTGACTAGAGTTGACAGGATCTACACAGCAGCTGCTTTCTTCCGGTGCGGCTAGATTAACGGGGTTACCACAATCCTCATATTTCCACAGCCATATCACTCATTTATGCTACTTTCCTAGCTTTGGGAAGGTTTTGAGCGATCAGATTCTGGCTCCCATAATGTATCCTGGGTAACATATATGAAGTCATACAATACTCATCTCACTCTACAGACCAGGGGAAGAGATAGACGTTAAACAAAACCAAACAAGACAGAAATAAATATTTATTTCATACCATGATAAATTCTTTCATTTACCCTCTATCAAGCCCCATTACTTTTATCAGTAGAGGTTATTGTTATGGTATTATTTATATTTTTTATATAAACTACTTATTTACATTTTTTAACCATATTGCAATAAAATGTAATAGTTAAGGACACAACTTAAAATCAAACTGAAGTCTGACTTTAAGCAAGTTATCCACCCTTTTCCTGTCTCTATTCTTGCAGCTAAAACAATGGAAATAATAATGTCCATCTCATAGAACAATATAAAGATCAAATGAGGGTCTTAGATAAGGTACTTAGAGGGTAACTTACTGTTACTTATACTAAGAATAAATTATTGTTATTGTTATTTGCACTAAGAATAAATTCCCAAGCTCACAACTTAAAAGTAGAAGATTGTGTTCCTGTAAAACAAATTTAATAATTAAAATTTAAAAATAAAAATCCACCCTTGCTGTATTTAAAATTACTCTGCAAATTCCCATTGTCACAAAATATATTTTGGGAAATATTGCTCTTGTATTTTCTTACTTTTGCTCACCTTGTGGTCACAAGAGACAGGATCAGTTGATTAAAACCATGACTCACCGCACCTCACTGAAGTCAGAAATCTTCTCCTTTTACTCACCCATTATATACTTGCCAGAACTCTGGGTGGATGCTAACCTTTCTCACAAAAATCATGCAGCAGAGCATGCTAGTGTAAGAAGTCATTCTGCAGTCGGTAAGCTTCCAAATATCACTTGCAATGCCCTTGTCATAAAGTATTCCTTTTCCTTCTTCATTTATTACACCTCAGAGTTAGTTAAATGTAAGGCTAAGTGTCCTATATTCTGGGATGTCGGGGTCTCTCTGACTCAATTTTTCAAGGCATAAAATAGACCTGTAGGATGGCCTCCCATTTCTTTTACTTAAACATCCCTATTGACACCAGTGCTGTCATACCCTACCCTTGTATAAATGAAGCTAAATTATCAGCTGTAGTGCTACAGCATTAGTTCTTTTGTAAAAAGACATTTTTCAATCGAGAAAGAAGGAAAACATTACTTCTTTATACTTGCAATTACTAAGAGTATATTAAATTTGAGTCACATTGGATATAATATTATGGGATAACATGGCTACAATAGGTCTCTCAGAAAACTCAAGAGTCAGAGAGAATGATTTTAGACCTACAGATTGGAATCTACAATTGGTCAAACAAACAAACTCAAACTAAAACCATGAAACAAATAAACAACAACAAAAAATTCCAAACAGAAAAAAACCGGAAAATTCTATTTGCAAATCATGTAAACAACTAAAGTCTTAAAATTTAAATATTTAAAGACCCTAAAAAAGGGACTTATATGTAAAAATTTTTAAAATACTCGAGCACCACAAGATAAAAGTAACTATGCCAACTGAAAAATGGACACAGGATATCAACAGACACTTCTCAAAGAAGGCATTCAGATGTCAAACAAACACATGAAGAAATATTCAAGATGTCTAGCTCTAAGAGAGATGCAAATCAAAACAACTATGAGATATCATCTCACTCCAGTAAGAATAGTAAAATTTAAAAGAACAGCAAATAGCAAATGCTGGCCAGGTTGCGGAGAAACTGGAACCCTTGTTCACTGTTGGTGGGAGTGTAATATGGTGCAACCACTATGGAAGACTCTATGGTGCTTTCTCAAAAAGTTGGAAATAGAAATACCATTTGGCACAGCAATTCCACTACCTTAAAGAAACCAGAACTGCCACCCAAGCAGATAGATGTACATTCATGTTTATTACGGCTTTGTTCACAATAGCAAAGAGTTGGAAACAACCCACGTGCCCATCAAGAAATGAATGGATAGAGAAAGTGTGGTATATTCACACACTGGAATACTATGCTGCATTGAAAAATAAGGAACTCATGAATTATTATACAAAACGAGTGACACTGGAGGACATTATGCTGAGTGAAATACCTCAGTCACAAAAGGACAAATACCACATAATGCCACTGTTATAAAGTGGGAATGACATGGGGGTTAGGGGGAAAGTAAGAAAAGATGGGATAAATAATGTATACTGTATTGAAACAAATGAGTGAAAGAACTGTTTAAAAGGGATATATGATTAGGTATTATTGCCATGATTAGAGTCCAGAAGGAAGGCTCCATGGTGGAGTGGACTAGGGGGAGGGATTGTATAACAATTAAAGATTTTTGGTTTTTATGATTTTTTTTGTTTGTTTGTTTTTCACTCTTCAAAGAGAAAAGTGAACTGGGGGGGAGGGGTGGGCAGGAAGTAAAGTATGTAACATTGGAAATCCAAAGTCTCTGTAAACGTTCATTAAAATTAATTTTAAAAAATTAATAAAGTAGTAATAGAAAGAGAAACAGTTCCATTATGAAATGACAAATAATTTATATATATATATATAGAAAGGAGGTAAGCACATTAAAGATGCTCATTATCATTAAGTATTGGCTTCATCTGACATACTTTGGTCATGTTGTAAGGAGAGACCTGTCCTTGGACAAGAACATCATGCTTGGGAGAGGGGAGGGCAGGTGCAGTAGGGGAAGGCCCTCTGGGTGGTGGATTGATTCAGTGACTGGGGCAATCGGGATGAGTGTGTCGGAGACAATGAGATTGGCACAAGACAGAGCAGAGTTTAGAGCTGTTGTACATAGGGTCACTTTGAGTCGCAAGTGACTCGACGGCACATAACAACAACAACAATTTGTTGTTGTGTGGTACAAACAGTTCTGATTTGTAGTGACTCTATAAATAAAGCACTCACTGATCCTTCAGTATCTTTACAGTTATTACAATATTGCTGTTGTTGTTTTTGTTAAATGCCGTTGAGTCATATATGACTCATAGTGACCCTAAGAATGAAAGACCTAAACACTTGCATAACTTTCATCATTTCTCCACATTCACAGAGTTTCCAGAAGCAAGTTATTTTAGAAATGGATGCCACTCCTGCTTCCAAGCTTACTTTAATCTGGAAGCTCCATCAAACACTGTCCACCATGGGTAACAATTACGCATTTGACACATCAGTGTCACAGTGGTTAGCATCACAGAAACCACTAGTTACTTCTGTACAGCAAATGGACAGACCACTGCTATACCATTTAGAAGACTGTTTGTTATTGCTACACTTGAACTTATTCTTGTAATCAATATGTCTGTCCATCTCGATGAGAGTTTTCTTCTGTTTCAATGGTCCTCTGAGGTACTATGATACTGTCTTTCTCTAAGGATTAGTAACAAATTCTAAAGATATGAACAGAACCTTGCCATTGTTGCTTTAAGAACAATTTGGCAATATTCCATTACTCAAGTTAGACACATTTTAATCTTTGATTTTTAACTCTTTAAATATATGCACCAGATCTTGTCAGTACTATATGGCATTTGCTATCTTAACTTTTACTCCTAATAATGATAACTATAGATACGCATAAAATGAAATCTTTAGCAACTTTGTTATATTCTCCTTTATTATGAAGTTGCTTAAAGGTCCAGTTTGTGTATTTTCTATCTATCTATCTATCTATCTATCTATCTATCTATCTATCTATCTACCTACCTATCTATCTATCTTATATATCTATTGTTGTTGTTGATTGCCTTTGAGTTGAGAACAAATCATAGCAACCCTATGAACAAAAGGCCTGAAGCCCCTCTACAGCTATCAACATTTATCTAAGTTTATAGGGCATAGTGTTTCTGGAGGCAAGGAAGCATGTTATTTAGGAAATGAATGCCATTCCTGCTTCCAATATATATTATAAATTACAAATATATGTTTATAACATATTGCATATATGTCTCTCCATATATATGTGTATATATCTATATCTATCATCTATCTATCTATCTATCATCTATATATCTAAAATTACAAATATATATTATGCATATATTGGTAGTGGTGGTGATTGCCATCGAGTCACCCACAACTCATAATGACCTTATGAACAAAAGACCTAAAGCCTTTCTATAACTATAATCCTTTCTCAAAGTTCATAAAGTTTCCAGAGGCCTGTTTTGGAAGTGGACGCCACTCCTGCTGTATATTACCAATTGCATAAGGGCAGTTCCAGAGACTTCAAAGACATATCCAAACAACTTATGCAATCAATGAATGGATTTGAAGAACTTAAGCCCACAGTCTTTTGGGATAACTTAGTCAATTGCATGTTGTTGCTGTTGTTATGTGCTGTCAAGTCAAAAAGTGACCCATAAATGACTCACCAGTGGGTTTTCAGAGGCAGTAAATCTCATGGGAAGATATTTCCTATCTGTCTCCCATTGAGAAGCTGGTGGATTTGAATTGTGCACTTCTGGTATTGCAGCAAATTGTTTTATCACTAGGCTGTAAGTTGATGTTCTCCATTCTGGTTTGATGAGTAGCGTCTGGGATCAAAAGCTGGTGAGCAACTCGTCACAACATATACTTGCTATATTAAAATAGTGCAAAAGAGAATGGAGGAAATCATGGACTTAAGAAAGAAACCAGCCCACAGGGAATTATGAACCACAGCCTCTTCTAATTTGTGATCAGAAATACTGGGTAATGATTGGTCACCACTAGCACCTGTTTGGACTGTAAGGAGAATAGACCTTAGAATGATCATGATAGGAGTCAAGAGTAAAGTAAAACTCAAATGCATGTGGTGGGAGTAGGGGAGAAGACCAGACATAGATAGAGAGTAGAAGAAACCATAAAACTGTCCTAAGATTCTTAAGGCAATGAGTTGTTGTTATGTGTTGTCAAGTCAGAACCAACTCATACCTGACCCTTTAATAGGCTTTCAAGCAGTAAATCTCATGGCAGGAGAATACCTTTCCTTTCCCCACACGGTAGCTGGTGGCCTTCTACCCTATGCTTTTGGAATTGCAGTGAAGCTTCTTACCTACTTCTAAGAGAGATGAAAAGCAAAACAAATATGAGATATCATCTCACTCCAGCAAGAATATAAAAATTTAACAGAACAGCAAACAACAAATGTTGGCAAGGTTGTGGAGAAACTGGAATCCTTATTCACTGTTGGTGGGAGTGTAAAATGGTGCAACCACTATGACAGACTGTATAGCACTTTATCAAAAAGCTGCAAATGGAAATACCACTTGACCCAGCAATTCCACTACTGGGAATTTACCCTATAGAAACCATAACCACCATCCAAGCAGATATATGCACACCCATGTTTATCACAGCTTTGTTCTCAAGAACAAAGAGCTGGAAAACAACACATGTGCCCATCAACAAACAAATAGAGAAATTGTGATATATTCACACAATGAAATATTATGCAGCATTGGAAAACAAGGAACTCATGAAATAAAATGCATAATGGATGACCCTGGAGAACATTATGCTTAGTGAAATATCTCAGTCACAAAAGGACAAATATGCACAGGGTCACTGTTGTAATATGGGACTGACATCAGGGTTGAAGGAAGACAGAGAAGGAGGGGAGGAATAGTGTATACTGCATTGAAACAGATGAGGGAGAGATCTGTTTAAAAGCAATATATGATTGGGTATTATTGTCATGATAGGAGTCCAGAATGAAGGCTGTATAGTGGAGTGGACTTGGGGGGGAGAGATTGCATAACAATGAAAAAGTTTTCTTTTACTTTTCAAGAAGAGTGAATTGGGGAGGGGAGTGGACAAGGAGAAAAGTGCAACAATGAATGACTAGAAACCCTAAGACTCTGTAAACTTTCATTAAAATTAATAAAATATAAATGACACAAAAAAAGATATCAGAACTTCCTAAGGCAATGTTAAGGTTTTGAAATGAAAACCAAAACAAAAAAACCAAAAGCCCAAAACCACAAATAAGATTAAAATCACTCAGCTGGTACTTCACTTAGAATGTACTAATTGGTCCTTTGGCTTTACTTCAGAAAATAATCCTTACTATGTAACTATCACAGTAATTCCTATGTCACAGTCATCCAAACTACTTCCTCCAAAAACAGACTTTCAGGTCTGCTGAATCAGATTCTCTGGGAACGGAGTCTTAAAATCAGCTTTATGAACTGGATCCCAAGGTGATTCTTAGACACACTAAAGTTTGAGAAGTGCTACCTAAGAAGCTAAGGCTAAGCTCATCTTTTATTTCTTCTCGCGTAAGTGATGCAGTATCACTGCAACACAATTTCTTTCTCATCGCACTGTGCATTGCATTCTGTGTTCCTATGAGTGTCATTGAAAGTCTCTCCATTTGTGTCTTGTATGCTCTTTAGTTCCCTGGTACTCTTAGCTGTAACTTTCTTATAGCTGAGGAATGCCACCTGGGCTTTCTATGTAGAGGTGTTGGAATAGCTCCTGGAAACAATGTGCGTTAACTGTGTTCAGGAAAACAAGCCCAAGAAGTAAAAATGCTAAAGCAATGCCTTTTCTTTTTTCAGAAATGTCAGAAATGTAACAAACATATGGTTTCTTTCTTACTCCCATATCTGATGTATATCATAGAGGTATACAATAATGTGGTTAAAAGCTTTAAATGGCAGTGACTAAGTAAACATTTGTTATTTTAAACGTAATGACATTTATCTGACCTTGATTTTTTGAGATTTTTAAAAAATAGTTTATTTCAATAAAACTTTACAGAGACTTTACATTTCCATTCATTCATTGCTGCACTTTTCTCCCCCCTTCCCCCCATACACTCCCCTCTTGGAAAAGTAAAAGAAAAATTCTTTCATTGTTTTACAAACCCTCCCACGTGTCCACTCCACTGTGCAGCCTTCACTCTGGACTCGCGTCATGACAAAAATACCCAATCACATATCCCTTTTAAACAGTTTTCTGCCTCATCTGTTTCAATGCAGTATACATTATTTAACCTATCTTTCTCAGTCTTTCCCCAACTCTGATGTCAGTCCTGTTTTACAAGAGTGGCATCATGCAGTATTTGCCCTTTTGTGACTGAGATACTTCACTCAGCATAATGTCCTCCAGCATCACCCGTTTTGAATAATATTGCATGAGTTCCTTGTTTTTCAGTGCAGCGTAGTATTCCATTGTGTAAATATACCACAGCTTCTCTATCCATTAGTTTGTTGATGGGCATTTAGGTTGTTTCGAACTCCTTGCTTTTGTGAACAAAGCCGCGATAAACATGGGTGTGCTCTGACCTTGTTTTTAAACAAGTGTCGAAAACATCTGATGGTTGGAAAAATTATTAGAACTCCTAATTCAAATTTCCTAGCTTAAAGTATTGTTCTTATTAGTTATCTTATTAAAATGGATGTTATTTTCATCTGTAAAGTGGAGAAAAAAAGCTATACCATAAAATCTACTTTGATTTAATAATTTAAAACAACCCCACTACTCAACACACTGCTCTACTCTCTAGTTGACACGAACATAGTAATTTTTCACAAGGTTTCTGAGGCTGGATTCCTTACAGGAAAATACTCTTCACTTCTCTTTCTTGTACAGCCTGGTAGGTTCAAACTGCTGACACTGTTATCAGCACTACGTGAAATACCCTATTCCATGGTAAAATAGTGTTGATTTTTTTTTAAATAAGAAACTAATTTCAATTATTTTAAAATTATCTTTATATGAAAATAGCAGGACAAATTAACAATTCAAATACCCATGTAAGGGTTCTCATACACAACAGGTAAGAAAATTAATAGTCACATAAAACAAACAAACAAAAAACTTAAACTGCATGTGGATCTATTTGTGCATCAGTTTAGTAGGTATTAGTGGCATGATGATAAATAGGGATGAATATAAACAAAAAAACAGTGAAATTATCCCATCAGCTTATGTTTTATAAACCCTATTGGAGCTTTCAATATATAGCTTTTTGTATAATGTCAAACTTATTTGTATGCTGAGCACATAATTTGAGAAGCACAGCATTTTTCCTCTTTGAAGAAAAATATGATATCAGAATTGAAAGAAGACTTACTTTAGGTAGGTAACACAACCTGGCTTTCTGAAGTAAAAAACACTCAAAGCCCTTACTGAAGAAGCTAAAAGACTACAGACTTCAATAAGGGGTACATACATATCATGGTACGGAAAAACGATTGAAGTTGTCAGTAAATTAATTTTAATTAGGTCCACAATCAACACCTGTGGTAGAAGCAGTTAAAAAAGAGTTCCATTGGGAAAAACCTGCTGTCAAGAACCTCTTTAATATACTACTGTTATTATGTGCCATCCAGTCAACTGTGACTCATAGCAACTTTAAACACAACAGCTTTGAACCCTGCCCTATTCTGAGCCAATCTCACTACCTTTGGCACATCTATTCTCATTAATCCAGTTACTATGTCAATCCATTTTACTCAGGGTCTCCCCCTCCTGCACTGTCCCTTGACCCTTTCAAGCTTGATATCCTTCTCTAGGACTGGTCCCTTCTGGCAACACCCCCAAAGTATATGAGACAGAGCCTCTAAAAAGTATTTGCCTCCAGGGAGCAGTTTGGTCTCATCTTCTCTAGTACAGACCTGTTCTCTTGAGAGTCCATGGAAAGTCAATTTCTGTCTTCGTATCTATTCTATCTGTATACTGGACATATTATTTGAGAAGCTGGCATCTTTAAAGAGGAGTGTGGCATCAGGTTTGGAGGAAGATTCATCAATAACCTGAGTTACACTGATTACACCACCTTGCTTGCTGAAAGAGGAGAACTTGAAGTACTTGTTGCAGAAGATCAAGCAATGCAGCCTTTAATATGAATTGCATCTCAGTGTCAAGCAAACAAAGGTTCTTATCACTGGAACAGTAGGCGATATCATGATCGATGGAGGAAAGAATTGAATTGACACTGTCAATAACTTCATCTTACTTGGATCTAAAATAAACACTCTTGGTACCAGTAGTCAGGAAATCGGGAGATGTGTTTCACTGCAAAGTCTGCAGTCAGGGACCTCTCCAAATTATTGAAGAGTAATGACGTCAGTTTGAGGACTAAGGTGTGTTTGATTCAGTCCGTGTTCTTTCTGGTCCCTTACTATGCATCTGAGAGCTGGACAATGAATATAATTGATGTCTTTTAGTTGTGATATTGGAGAAGAGCACTGATCATCTCATGGGTGGCCAAAAGAACAAACATGTAAGTCTTAGAGAGGGTGCAGACAGAGTGCTCTTTGGAGGAAAGAATGATGAGGCTTTGTCTCACATATTTTGGCATGTTGCTAGGACTGGCTATTTCTTGGAGGGCATGATGCCTGGAAGGGTGGAGGGCCAGCAAAGGAGAGGAAGACCTTTGACCAGGTGAATTGACAAGGTGACTGCAGCAATGGGCTTTAATGTGTCAGGAACTGTGGGGATGGCACAGGATAGCATACGGTTCAGAGCTTTTCTTCACAGAGTCACCATGATTCATACTCAACTCAAAAGCACCTGTCAAAAGTAACAAATATCTTTCTAGTTCAAAGTATTTCATGGACTGGAAAAATAGAAAGGTAACTAATTTTTGAGACCTGAGAAGCCTGATATCTACATATGTATACACACAAAGAAAAAAGAAAAGTAAGCTATTTTTCATGGCAATGGGGGCAACAGTACTAATTAAGGAGCTAAAATAATCTGTCCTCTGTAACATTAAGATAATGTTAGTTCATAATAAGGTGGTTTTTGTTTTTGCTTTTGCTTTTGTTTTTCTGAGTTATACCAGCAGGTCAGAACCGACCCATAACTGAAACTTAGCAGAGGCAATAAATTCAGAAATAGATTGCCCAACTTTCTCTCATAGAAACTGGTGGTTTCAAACCAAGAATTATTGAGTTAGTAGCACAACTCTTTACCACTAAGCCACTCAGCAAAGTTGAATTTTATTCCAAGGATGTTGAGCTGGCTTAGTATTATGAGAATAATCAATGTAATCCAAATTTATCACAGTCAGAAAACAGATAGATGAAAACAAACAAGTATCTTGGTGGATTAAAAAAATTCAATTAATGGAAATTTATTTCCTATTAATGGTGAAATTATTAGTAAAAGAAGATTAAAAATGGATTTTTCTAATATTTTAAGTATATATAAAATCAGGCAGTGAATAGTATATTTAATGGTAAATTATTAATATTTTTCCTAGTTCTCTGGAATCAGAAACCAAAAATGGATGTCTGTTGGAATTTCTTCGATCCAACATTGATTGCAGGTCCTAATTGTTGCAGACAGCAAAAAAAGAAAATGTTTTACCATAGAAAAGGAGAAATTTTTAAAATACTAGGTTTTGCAGATGGCATGACTGTTGTTGTTATTGTTTAATGCCGTCGAGTTGTAGACGACTCATAGCGACCCTATGAACGATCAGCCTGAGCCCTGTTCGTACATAGAGTTTCCAGAGGCAAGCCATTTCGGAAGTGGATGCCGCTCCTGCTTCCAGGCTTGATTTAGTCGGGAAGCTCCAGCCAACACTGTCCACCATGGGTGCCCATTACCACGATTGGCACATCACTGTCACAGGCTTCAGCACCACAGCAACCACGAGTTACCTCTGTACAGCAACGCACAGACCGGTGCTATACTACTCGGATCTTCCACTATATTGATATTACTATTATTATTATTATTATTAATGTGCTGCAAATGGAGGGTCCCAAAGAATGGAATAATTTTATAGTTATTAATAAGGGGACAAACAGCCAGGAATGAGATAGAGCACAAAGCTTAAAACAGGGGGCCAGCAGTTCTTGACTGGAGACCCCTAGCCAGGCTTCTCTGTGTCTTTGTTGAGAATTATCAGGAAGTAAATCACAGAGAGAATTCAATGCAAATGAGGCCACACTCTTTCTATTGAAAACCTTCTGCCTACCAAAAATTATCTAGAATTATAAAATATAAAAATTGAATAAGGTCACTAAATCAGTTATTGACACTATATACCTTTGGGATTACAGTGCAGCTTTTTTACCACTAGGCTACCAGAACTCATATATAAATAATTGCTTTTGTTGTTATATACCATCAAGTTGCTTATAACTCATAACAACCCTATGTACTCTGAATCCTGCTCTATTGAGCGCCAACCTTATCTTCTCTGACACGCCTACCCTCTTTACTCAGGTCACTGAGTCAATCTGTCTAATCTAGGGTCTTTCTCTTTCGCATTGTCCCTCTACCCTCCCAAGCATGATGTCCCTCTCCACGGACTGGTCTCTCTTCGTAACATGCGGAAAGTATGTCAGATGAAGATTCAGAATTTTATGTACTAATATGAGTATTTGAGCCTGATGGCCTAGTGAAAACAAGCTGTGCTGCAATCCTGAAGGCACAAGGTTAGAGGCTACCAGCTACTCTGCAGGAGACGGATGGGCGATCTCTTCTCATGTCATTAATTGCTTCTGAAAACTCACTAGAAGGTCAGCCCTGGGTCAGTTCTGACTCTGGTACACACCAAAAACAACACAATAGTATCAGTGCTTAAAAATTCAATTGACAGTCAATAGATTCTTTGGTCCCTCCCTTTGTGCTTGTCTCCAAACTACACTGCAATTTTCTTCTCTCGGGAATATTGAGAAAACTCTCATTGTCGTCTTTGTTCTCTGATTACTTTAAAAAGTGTGCTTTTAATTTTTTTTCTATGAAAGAAAATTTTATGAAGGCTTTTTTAGAAGAGAAATTGTCTGCTGTAAACTACTCTTTCATAGTTTGAAGTAGAAGTCTTTATCATCATTTTATCTTCCTCCTATCACTGTTAACATCCCGGGAAAGTTTACCTTATGAAATTTTATCTTAAATTGTAGTCAAGCCAAAATTGCCATGACATGAAAATTTGTCCTAAACTCTGTTTTGTTTCTGTTTAATACCCTAGAATAGACTCTAATTATTTATATTTTCTATTTCTTCTGGGGAAAATAAATCTTATTTCATCTATTATGTTGTTGTTGTTACTAACTGTCAACTTGGTACCTATTCATTCATAGCTGACCCTCCAGAAGCTGTTAAAAGACAGTAAATCTCACAGGAGGAGATTACCAATCTTTCTATTGTGGAGCAGCTGGTGGATTTGAACCCTGTACCTTTTGTATTAAGAGTGCAATCCCTTACAACTAAGTCATTAGAGCTGAAGACCCTAAAAGATAATTGACACAGTTACTGAGCTTAACACTGACACTCAACACTAAACTTAAACAGAGAAGAGATGGTGTGGATGTTGCACGACTGGGGAGGATTTGTTCTATAGTAAACTTGGTCACAGTGAGTCAGAATTGACAGCACATAACAGCAACATTAGCAGTAGTATATAAACAGAACCATTGAAACAATGCTCAAGGAGTTAATAAGTCATAAAAAGGCATTATTTAAATACAAAAATATTTTTAAAATAAGATTCACTGTTGACTGTTCTTTTTGGTATACTGAGACACATGTGCATTTGCATTGAAGCATATAAAAATGTCATGGAAGAAAACATTTCTCAGCTTGAGTCATGCAGTATTTCTCACTGTACCTCATTTGTGCTCAGTAGTTCAAATAATTAAGGATGAAGATAAAACCATGGGATCAATATGTTCTGTTCTCAGATGCTAGAGACTTATTTTTCTACTAAAGAAACAACAAAAGCATCTCTTACTTGTCTTTCCCCATATTAGTTCTCAAATTCAGTGTTTGCTTCCTATGTAATCAGAAAGAATCTGAGTTTCTTTCATTCTTTTTTTTTTCTTTCTTCTTTTTTAGTCCTCTAGATATTCAGTGGTGTATTGCTGGCTTCTCACATATTCTTTTCTTTGTTGGTGTCTGTTTTCAGAAATTTTTAGACTTCATAGTGAATATGGGACATGTTGTTGTTGTTAAGTGCTGTCGAGTCGCAGGCGACTCATAGCCACCCTAAGAAGGAGAGCCCTCGAAGCTTGGGTGCCTTTCATCCTCTCTCCAGGTTCGTAGGGTTTCCGGAGGCAAGCTATTACGGAAGTGGATGCCACTTCTCCTTCCAAGTTTGTTTTAATCGGGGAGCTCCACCCCATTTTCTAATATGGGGCATAATCAAAGATTATTTTAGTTTAGTCCCTAAAATATTTACTATCAAGATTTTAAGTGACGTATGTATTGAAAAGATGTTGATACAAATATTGGTAATAATTACACTTTAAAGTCCAATGTGTTAATTTGTTGTGGTTTTGAGTGCCATTTTGGGGAGTTAGAATCCCCAGATTGCTAAGCATTTCCTAGTAATTACTACAAAGTTCCTGAGGGAAGAGGATCCTTAGAGCTCCCAAAGGGTAGTCAAAGCTGGGTGAGCCAAATAGGGAAGGGCAAGGGCATGGTTGCTGTGTGGCACAGGCAGTTAAGCACTCAGCTACAAATCAAGAGGTTAACTGATTGAAATCACTCAGGAGCACCTAGCAAAATGATTTGGTAATCAGATTCCAAAAGGTTTATGCCATGAAAACCCTGTGGCACCCAGACTTACTCTAAAACATATGGAGTAGCCATGAATCTTGCCTGATCTGATGGTAGTGGCTTTGGATATATACTAAGATTGTTACTGGGTGTCAACCAGTAGATTCCAATTCCAAGTGTGATTATTTGACAGAACAGAAAACTTCCAGTGGGGGTTTTCTAAGCTTTGCAGCAGCACATTGCCAGGTCTGTGGTGGGTTTGAATTACTAACCTTTCTGTTGGTACCCAACACAGCACCAGGATTTTTTTTTCTTTTTTTAACAAATCAACACTTAAACCACTATGCTACCTGAATTCCTTCACATTCAAGCTAATTTCATTGTATTTGTGAGATTGTTGTAAGAATCAATAGGGAAAAGATATCTGTGACAAATTATGAAGATTTTTCTGAAATCACAGTTGTATAAACTAATGAGTTGTTTACCTACTCTCACCATATTCTTTGTCATTAAAAAAGTTGAGAAATCATTTTATTGAGACTATGTGCTCGGGAGCTCTGGTGACCTAGTCAGAGTTGGGGTAAGACTGAGAAAAACTGGATAAATTGTGTATACTGCACCAAAACAGATGAGGGAGTGAATAATTTAAAAGCGATATATGATAGTCCACAATTAAGGTTGCATAGTGGAATGTACTTGGGGCGATGGGAGGGGTGCGGGGGGATTGTGTACCAGGGAGGGAGCCTTTCTTTCACTTTTGAAAGAGAGGAG
>NW_006399947.1:5926281-5927017 GCF_000299155.1 Elephantulus edwardii
CCATTCACTCTTCTTTTTAAAAAGTAAAAGAAAAACTCTTTTGATTTTATTCAATCCCTCCCCCCAAGTCCACTCCACTGTGCAGCCTTCATTCTGGACTTCTGTCATGACAATGATACCCAATCATATATCCCTTTTAAACAGTTCTCTCCCTCACCTGTTTCAAGGTAATATACAGCCTTCCTCCCCTCCTTTCCTGTCTTTCCTCAATCCCAATGCCAGTCCTGTTTTGCTACAGTGGCACTGTGCAATATTTGTCTTTTTTTGACTGAGATATTTCACTCAGCATTATGTTCTCTGGGGTCATCCATTTTATATAATATTTCATTAGTTTCTTGTTTTTAAATGCTGCATAGTATTCCATTGTGTGAATATAACATAGCTTCTTTATCCATTTGTTTGTTGACGGGCACTTGTGTTGTTTCCAGCTCTTTATTCTTGCAAACAAAACCACTATAAACATGGGTGTGCATATATCTGCTTGACTGGCAGCTATGGTTTCTTTGAGGTAAATTCCCAGTAGCGGAATTGCTGGGTCTGACAATATTTCTATTTGCTACTTTTTGAGAAAGCACCATATTGCCTTCCCAATTGGCAGCGTCAGGATGGATGACGAAATTGAGAGTGTTCACAGCTTCAGTTTGCTCGGCTCCACAGTCAACACTCTTGGCACCAGCAGTCAGGAAATCAAAAAGCGGATCGTGATGGGAAAGTCTGCTGTTAGGGACCTCTCTAA
>NW_006399947.1:5927419-5938992 GCF_000299155.1 Elephantulus edwardii
TTAGGGCTGTTGTGCATAGGGTCGCTATGAGTTGGAAACAACTCGACGGCACATAACAACAGTGTTTGCACCATTTTACACTCCCACCAACAGGGAATAAGGATTCCAGTTTCTCCACAACCTAGCCAGCATTTGATGTTTGCTGTTCTGTTAAATTTTGCTATTCTTACTGGGGTGAGATGATATTCATAGTTGTTTTGATTTGCTTCTCTCTTAAAGCTAGGGATTTTGAACATTTCTTCATGTGCTTGTTGGCCGTCTGAATATCTTCTTTGATGAAGTATCTGTTCATATCCAGTGCCCATTTTTCAATTAAATTATTTAACCTGTATCTTGTTGTGGTGAACAAATTTTTCAAGTCTCTTTCTACCTTTCTCTTCACCTAAACTTTGTGCTCTACATTATAGACACAAATAGGTCGGGTTGTCTTTTACCGTAGTGTCTTTAATGATTCCTCTGTACAGAAGTTTCCCTACATTTTTCACTTGTTGTTGATGTGTATCATCGAGTCAGAACTGACCCAAAACTGACCCTCTAGAGGGTTTACAGAGGCAGTTAATTTAATGGGAAAAGATTGCCCTTCCTTCTGCAGAGCAGCTGGTAGATTTGAACCATGTCGCTTTGGGTTTGCAGCCCAGCTTCTTGCCACTAGGCCACCATTTTTTTACTTAACAAACTCTATTTGTTTTTCATGTTTCAGTAGATGCAACAATTTTGGCAAATACATTTGCTTTCTTCTCTTTATTCTCCTCTTTCCTAGTACTTACAGGCTGGATTTGAATTTTTACCTGAAGTCTTTCATTATGCATGATAGGCATCTTGAAATGGGATCTGTCTTGTTTACCCTTGTATCTCTAGCTCACATCACTGAAATTGACTCATAGCAAGTGACAAATCCACTTGAGTTACTAAAAAATCTTTTAATTTTAAAGAGCAATTGATCTTCTTGAACTTTGTAAATTCACCTTTCCAAAATTCCAAAAGTAATTTCCAGATACTTACCTCTGCAAGCCAGCCATCATTAGAATTCAGTACTACTCTCAAAGGACAGAAAAAGAAGAAAACATTCTTAAGTACAGACACGTACGTAATGGAGATTAAGAGAGCAGGATTGCCTGCAGCTCTTTGATTCTTGTTAAGGATTTTCAAAAGCAAAGTTATCATATCTTTCCACACTGAAAGACTTATGCATTTTGAATATTAATATTATCTCCTTCACAATTGGCTATATTTCAGGTGTTAGGAATAAGTGGATTTTTACCCCAATTAAAAATTTTACCATTAGACTTTACCATTAGAATGATTACAGTTTTTTTGTTTTATTTTTGAGATTGTTTTTTGAAATCTTTCCTATATAAAAGTCACTTTTTCAGTTGGAGTTAGGGTTTCTGACTGAAACTAAAATTTCCATAAGATCGTAGGACTGGATGTTTCTTTGTTTATCTTGTAGGTCAACCGTAACTGAAATTGTAAATATCCAGAAAAGAGCAATAATAAAATTTGACCTGAAGTTCAGACTAGAAAGTAAGTTGTTCCAGTATGATTTTTAGAAGCTTTAGAAAGTTCTAGCTTCATTAGTGCTATTAACATGAAACCTCACTATAAAGACCTTATCTACTAAGTTAAAACACCGCCTGCAGGAATTCCCCAGGGGATACAAATAAGGAAATTCATGCACTAAGATTATTTCATTCACTAAAGATTTAGCCTAGCAAGACTTCTCTAAACCAGATCAACAAAGGCAGAAAATGTGACCAGAAGAAAGCTGAGGGCTGATAGGAAACAATTTAAGGTGCAAGGAGTTAAGTAGCATTCAAATACACATACCTGATAAAGGCAGAGCCACAGTGCAAATTCAGATTTGGCCAAAGAGTCCACATTGTTTTCTACTTCCATGGATGACACAAATGTTTGTTCATGTACCAGCTGGGAGGGTGATGGTTCAAATCCACCCAGAAGATCTTCAGGTTGAAAGAAAGGCCTATTCTATTGATCTACTTCTGAAATCTCACCATCCCAGAAAATGAAATGGATCTGGGTGGTCACCATGAGTTTGAACTGATTCAACAGCAACTGTTTTGGTTAGTTGAGGTTTGCTTTTAAAACATGCTTAGACCATAGCATGTTCCAAAGAGTAACTGAGCCTGGTGAAGAAACTGTTTAAATCCAAGCAGTGGGGGAGTAAGGGGGTACAGGGTGGGAGATCTTTGATCAAATAGAACAGAATGCATTAAAAAAAATACTAGAGAAATGTGAAACATGAGAGAGAAATTCAACATTTACTATGCTTTTTGCTTAGGTCTTCAGAATTAACCAGACAGAGGAAAAAGCCCAATATTTTCTTGCAGTTGGCGATCCAATTTCCTGAATGTCCTTCCTTTCCTGGGGATTAGAAAAGAAGGCTGCTTGCCAAGCTCAGCATCTCTTCTGCTTGGCTATGTGGACTTCTCTTTTCTGGCTGTAATACAGACAAGAGCTGTATCGATTTCAGCTCAGATTCTCATCTGGGTCATTCAACCTGCATTCAGCAAGTGGCATTCTTCGTGCCTGGAAGCAAAGAGACACCCTTAGTCTCTCCCTGGGGGACATTTGACTAAGTAGGATGAGACTCTTTGCTGGTGTCCCTTCCCTTGTCTGAGTTTGTTTTACATAACAACATGCCATAACTCTTCAAGGAAATAGACCTAGATTTTTTTTCCCCCTTTTCTTTCCCTTCTAGAAGACTGGCTGGAAACATCAAGAATTACAAAACGTTGTTCTTCTAAACACCACCCATATCAAGCAGATAATCTGTTATCCCCAGTGGCATGCCCCTCTCTCCTCTCTTTACAGCCTTTGCTAGATTGCATATGGAAAGCTCCCAATTCAGCCAGACAAAGAATGAGGAGTGAGGGCGTCAGCCTCTTCATTTGTCAGCTAACATAATTGAGGAAGATGATATTTAAAATACTGTACTTCTTTGGTTATGGTAAAAAAAAGTTCTAGTAATATAGTGGCTATTAACAAAAAGACTGGCAGTTCAAACTTGCCAGTCACCATGCAGGCAAAAGATGTAGGAGCAGTTTGTTTCCATAAAACTTTACATCCCTAGAAATCCTATAGGGCAGTTTTCTCCCACCTGCTGGAGTACTCTGAGTAGGAAGGAAATACCTAAATGGCAATGGGTAGTTGATGTGGTTGTGGCTATTATGATTCAGTGGCATAGAGCAAACATCTGTACTGTGCTTAAAATGAGAATAGAGAGGATTCCCAATTAATAATTAAGTACCTAGAATTTTCTATACGAAAACTGATGGTAACTAATACTTGTATTATTGCAACTCTTGTAGTTTCTGGTATTGCTGGATTGAGTGATCCTGGAACTTCTTTCTGATTCTGACCAAACAAAGTTATGTGCTTTCTCCTTTACTTATATTAAACTCTGGTGGTCTAGTGGGAAGAAGCTGTGCTGCAATCCCAAAGGCATGTGGTTCAAGGCCACCAGCTGCTCTGCAGGAGAAGGGTTTGGCAATCTCCTCCCTTCTGATTAACTGCCTCTGAAAACCCACTGGAGGGTCAGCTATGGGTCAATTTTAACTCTATGGTACACAACAACAACAACAACAACAACAACAACAACAACAACCACCACCTACTCTAAAGTGGTAGTAGTTTAATGAATTTATTTTAGAACTAGGAATAAAGGGAATCTGTTCATTTTCTCTAAATATGAACAAATTTGTTTTGCAAGAAGTGCAGCCAGAGCTCCTTAGAGGCTACTGTAGAGAGATTTTATCTCCCACACTACTGGTGTGTGTTATAAAGAGCGCCCAGTCCTTAGAGAAGGACAGCATGTTAGGAAAAATAGAAAGGCACTAAAAAAGAGAAAGACTTTCAACCAGATGAATTGAAATAGTGATTGATACAGTATGAAAGATTGTGAGGATAGCACAGAATTGAGAAGGACTTTTTTGTTGTTTTGTTGAGAAGGGTGTTGTGGGTTATTTTTCCTGTTGTACATAAGGTCACTGTGAGTCAGAGCCAACTAAATGGCACCTACATTACTGTTTCTTTTCTTACAAAGAACAGTGATCAGACTCGCATAATGCAAGCAAGAGAGCTTGTGGGGAATATTTATGTCCCTAAAGTTTTCTTTCCCTCTGTGCAAATGTTGAGCTATTGTAAGCTTGGTAAATTTGACTTTAGAGTAGATTACACCTGGTAAACAAGAGAGACACCTCCATTTTAAGAATTCAAGTCTTAAAACACTATCAAAACTATCATTGTTGTTGTTGATTGCCTTCAAGTTAAGCACAATTCATAGTGACCCTATAAACAAAAGCCCTGAAGCCTCACTGTAACTATTGACATTTATCAAAGTTCATAGAGTTTTTGGAAGCATGTTGTTTTAGCAAGTGGATCTCACTCCTGCTTCCAAAACCTATCATACTTCAATGAAAATATTTGAAGTATTAACCTTTATTTTAAATAAGCCATTTTTAATTTTATGTTGCCCTGAAGTCAAAACCTCAATTTCTTGCCATTTATTCCTGTGTCATTGACTGTTATGTGCTGTTGAGAAATTGTTTGAGATCAAGGACTTACACAGTAGTGCGAATGCATTCAACAAAGAGTTTATCTTACAGAAACGGCTTGGAAAAACACAATAAAGTTTTATTTTTATTTGTTTTTATTTGTTTTTATTTTATGCAGCAAAGATGAGAGAGAGTAAAATTAGTCCATTATTCAAAGGCTGAATTCATTTTTAAACTGAATACAATTTCATTAATGCTACTGTGTGTGATCACACGTTAGAAACCTCTAGCAATCAATTTGCTGAAAAGTCAGTGCTTAAAGAGGAGTATTGCTTTAGCAAACTATATAGATTTCAAAATTAAGATTTATTGGCTTTATTCCTTCTTTTCCTTTGCAAATCATAAAAGCAGTCACTCCCTGATAGGATTGTTAACTAATCTTAATTTGGTTTAGGAAGTCAAGATTGAGATAGGGAACAGAAAATTGATCCAATCTTTAAAGTATCAAACTACAGTTTGTGGAACTCACAGATTTGTTGTTTAAATTACAATATAAAAAATGATGTTTTGTTTTGTTTTTAAAAATAACAAAACTCTCTGAGGTAAATTGATCGACCTCCTTCTTCTGGTGCAGGTTTTGAGCATTAATAAGTGACCTTCGGCAAGGAGCTGTAGCTTCTTGAGTTTTCTTCTCAACAGTAAAATGAAAGAAGTGGCCTGATCTCTTCATTTCTTTTCAGTTTGAAGCTGTAAAAGAAAATATAAATTATAATTTAGTGCTGAAACACTGCAAATTCCCTGTATAATAAGGCTGGAAACAGTTTCAGTTTTAGAGAGCATTATGCCATTGTTTCTGATGCCGATTAGACACAGAATACCATCTGTGAAAATCAAACAAGTGCCAACTCATAAAACAGATTTGGAAAGCTTATGATAATCCCCTGTCTCAATCCCTGCAAAAGCAGAAGCCAGATGTGGGACAAGAGGCTTCCATACCAACTTCTCTCAGACAGGTGACCCTCAGAGGCCTGCTCTGCTGGGAACATCATGCTGCCCTAAAACACAGCCCTTCCCCTTATCTGTGTAGAATACTTGGAATGGTTTTCCCACTTTTCTTCACCATTTTAAGATAAAAGACATCCCACACCCCATAAGGAAATAGGTTGATAATGGAATATTTTTGACAGGTAAACTGAAAGCCTCAATAGTCTGAGGTCAGAATTCCAAACATAATCTGAAAACAGATATGGTTGCAAGCCTTAAAAAAATCGTCATTATTTTAGTTCACTGCCCAAACAAGTCATAGTAAAAAACTTTTGAGTGACTAGCAGGAAGCCATTGTGCCTCACAGAGGAGTAGAAGCAAGGCAGATGTCATCTCACCGATCCTGGTACAGACTCAGGAGCCTGCAAAGAGTCACACAGAGAGCATACGGCCTTCAACCCTCTAATAAAACATACATGACTGGCCTGTGGTCTCCTCATGTGCGTCGTCCTGTAATAGATTCGTGTCAATGGAAAAACGAGAATGCATTGTTCTGCTCCCTTGGCTTTGGCCCCAACGAGGCAGCAGCTCCACAGGAGAAAGTGGCCATCTGCTTCTGTAAAGATTGCAGCCTAGGAAACCTTATGGGGCAGTTCTATTCTGTCAAACTAATGGGGTCACTGTGAGTCTGAATCAACTTGACGGCACCTAACAGCAATACCATCAACAGTCATTACAGTGAAAGAAAGAGGCTGTACCATGTACACAGCTGCAGATTCTGGAGGTTTAAAAGTGGAGGAGAAAAGCATGGCATTAAGTTTCAGATGGGACTTTCTGACAGGTTGAGAAAATAGAAAATTCATTCTTATAAATGCAAATTGAAAAGAACAGCTCTGATTAGCTAGACTCTCAAGGTCAACAGATAGAATGTGTCATGAAACAGTGCCTGTTAAATCCCACTCACTACCCAAAATACTCTGTACAAATAATTTTATTTAAACTTTACCACAACCTTATGAGGTAAGGATGACTGATGACTCCAGTTTTTCATGACACAAAATTTAAGCCCAAGAGGTTAAGTAACCTACTCAAGAACTTAGATCTAATGAACCGCAAACTAGGAAATATGTGAGGTGTTTTGTTGTTTTGGATTGGTTGGTTTATTTTGTCAACTATCTTCTTGTTTTCTTTTTGTAAACATTTTTAGTCTTTCCTTGGTGAGATTTGGATATATGAAGTATGCAAGTATATAATTAAACAAATAATAGTTTTCATTATTAAAATCACATTTAACACTTCCTAAAGAGTTTCCACTATATTCATGATCTCATTAAGTGAATTACATTTTATAGAGATAAGAGTGAGAGAACCAGAGAGGAAAAATAATTACTCAAGATTACCAAGAAGATCGTGGTTGAATATGAATTAGAGCTCAGCCATGCTGAATAGGAGACTAGTCCTTTTCCCACAAAACCAGGAAATTTTCTTACACAGACTAAAAGAAGTTTGGAAAAACCAGCTTCAAATCGTATTCTCAAGAACCAAGAAATAATTACATAGTCAATAATTAATAACAATAGGAAATATATATGATGTTATAATTTGTAAGAAAAAGTGTGTTTATTCATAGGGATTTTTTGATAGATATTGTAAGAACACTCTTGAATATAACAAAATGTATGCTTTTTTAGTGGAGAGGATTCTAGCAGGAGGAAATATAAACTCCAGACATATGCTCACATCCAGCTTCCCCTCCCCCAAAACCTTTGCATTTTGTGCCTGGGTTTAGAGCAAAGAGCAAGTGAGGTTAAGATTTTAAGCCTATAATTTTGGAGAGTATCCCCAGGAGTGATTTAACATCTTGGGGAACATTTTGTGATTTGACCTTTTGCAACCGTCGCCTGCAGTTACCTTGAATTTGAACATTCTTTCTTCCAGCTGCTTTCAAAGCTGTTTTAGAAAGCTTGGTATTCTGATAACATTAAGTTTCTCAACCTCTGTGGAGCCTTTTCTTTAAGAAAATGTCAGTGCCTGGGTTAGACTAATCAGGTCTGGCTTCGAACACAAAGTTTACACCAGGTCCATTGAAAGAGTAAAAACCACAAGCAGAATAAAGTGATTCTAGTCTTCCTAACTCTATGGAACCAAACATCAACGACCATACATGTATCTCTATTACTGGTTTCTGGGTTGAAATAATAAATAATATTTCTTTCTTTATCTTTTGACTTGGACTCCAGTTTGAGAGATACATTAATAAATTAAACAATGGAGCTTAAATATGTCTTTATTGGCAATGGTTTTAGTTTGAATAAATGGTTGTTAGTCTACTTCATCTCCAAATGTAGTATTTGAGAATAATTTACCCAAAGGAGAGATGGATCTACAAGAGAGACTTATGGTAAAAAAAACATCCTTGCACTTAATGATGGCCCAAAGCAGAGAGTGAATGAGAGAGGTCTCTAGACTAGCCCTTTAAAAGTTGAACATTGACTCCAGTGTGCTTTGCAAAAGGAGGACAGAAGCATCACCCGTCAAAGAAAGTAACATCTGCATGACCATGTCTTCAAATTATACCAGCTCAATAAAGAAAAAAAGCAAAGTATATAGATAGAAGATTGTAATTATTTCTTTCCAAAAACTTGTTAAAGCATGAATTTTCCAGTTTGATGAGGCACAAAATGGAGGAAACTGTGCTCCCCAAAGAAGATTGAATCCCACAACAAATACTGCAATACAAAGTGTTCTGTGAAAACAGGTTCCAGATATTATGTATTTGGAAAATGCTAGATTAAAACCAAACATATTTCCATTGTGCAGCTCCAAATCTGTGCTAATATGTGCTGTGACCTTATAGTAGAGTCACCAATTTAGCAGTCAAGTAAGATCTTTCTGATTGAGGGAGCCTTTCACTTTAGCGTCTTATGGGATCAAACTGTGAACTTTGATAAATGTCCATAGTTACAGAAAGGCTTCAGGACTTTCATTCATAGAGTCACTGTGAGGTGTTTTTGACTTGACAACACAACAGCAACAACAACATGGTATCACTATTTGATGGAATGCACTTTTAGAATATGACTGCCTGAGTATTCTATCATAATCTCTTCTTCCTCTTGCATCATCTTCTCTTCTTTTATATAACTGTTTTAAAGAGAAGTATAGAAACAGGAAGTGGAAAAGACAAAGACAGCAGGGATTAGTAGGGGCATAAGGAAGTGAAGGTGGTATCCGCTTCCAAAACAGCTTTCCTCCTGAAACCCTATGAACCTGGAGAGAGGATGAAAGGCACCCAAGGGAGGAGTACTCTCCTTCATAGGATCGCTATGAATCACCTGAGACTCAATGGCACTTAACAACAACAACACAATAAGGACTTAAGGAGATAAAGAGAAAAGTAATAAATCAAAGGTAATTAATTATATAAAGCACAATGTACAGATGATTGCATGAAACAAAATGTACATGAATGAAGCAGTGTATATGAATAATTGCATAAAAGAAAATGATACTGTAACTTAAATAATACATTTCAAAAATGTATTCATTTGTACTGCAGCTTAGTATTACTTAGGCAAATGTGCCATATTTATATGGATTTCAAGGCTAATTCATTTGCTGAATTTTTAGAATGATCATTAGCACAGGAAAATGAATTACATTATCAAAAGCTACATTGAGTTAAGTATTTATTTTAGCATTTTTTAGTGGGTGAGAAAAAGGAACTAATGCAATAATAATGAAGAGAGATGTCTAGGAATTACAGAAAACTGAGATATTAGCAAATACTTCAGTGTGTGAACATAAAATACTCCCACTGTGCTCTGGAAACTTTGCAAAGCATGAGCTTCCAGTCATCTAAATCTACTCTTCAAAAGGAAAACTCTTCTATGATTGTTGAACTAGACAAACTCATATTTCATATCCATGATTTTCCAGATTCTGAAAGGTAGTTAAAAATAAAAATTTCTACACAATTACATTTGTGTATGAAGTAATTTAATTTTAATTGTTATTTGTAATTTGAGGGGCATCTTTTCTGGAAGTCAGACAAGAGCTCTAAAGAACAATTAGAGACCAAAGTTATATGAGGGAAGTGATATAAGAATAAGGAAATAACACTGGGTAAGAAGTGACTAATCCAAAGTTACTTATATTATTTCTATACTGAGAACTTTCACAGCAAATCATTTGCTATAGTTCAAATAGCAAGCTCGATTTAGCTGACATTGGGGTTTCACCTCCTGAAAATAGTCACTGACAAGAAATTGAAACCATTTAGAATCTTATTTGATTATAAGAGACTTAGCATAAATAATTTCGTCTTGTGCATAGTATAATTAGGTTACCGGTACTATGCTCATTATATAAGATTCTAGAGCAAACATAGATAATTGTTCTCATTTTAATTGGATGTCCCAGTTTTCTAAAACTAAGTTCTTTATTAAACACATTCAATAATAGCTTATCTATCAACTCTTTCTGGTTTGCCTCCTTGGTTCTAACCATTGGTTCAAAATGAAGAGTTTTTCCTTAGGTAAGACTACTGATTTGTCAAGCAGGATTATTTTAGACCTATCATTATGTGGTATTATCTCTTTAAAGAAAATGTAATTTTCTTTGATGGATTTCAACTATAACTGCATAATCATTAAGAGTATGGGGATCGTTCTTGTTTGTAAATTATATGACTCTTGCTTCTCTTCTGAATGTTTCAAAGTATTAATGCTGTACTAATATGTCAAAATAGTACTGCTTATATTACATGTATTATCTTACTTTGTAATAGTAACATTAAGAGAGTCTTTTATATATCAACCGAATTACAGGAAGTACATTTTATGTCCAAATAGCATTTTTTGTTAATAATAATAGACTATTTCATTGGGTTTATCACTATCCCTAGTTTATAGACAGAAATATGAAGCCCAAGGAGATAAAGAATAAGCCTAAAATTGCACAATTAGTTAGTGACAGGACAAGATGTTTGTAGCAGGTAGACTCATAACAAAGCTCTTGCTGTGGATGTTATTGGTGTGTTCCTCACTTCACTCTTTCCTTATTATCTTCCTTCAGAGGCTTGGATACTCAACACTCTGTGGGTTTTGGGCACTGACAACTCACCACAGTCCCTTTTTTCCAGAGAGTTAGACCAAAATAGAGTAACCAGAGATGAAGGTCACTCTACAAATTATTTTGCCACAAGATGGCACTTTCTTGGGGAAAACTTTATTCTGGAACCCTTATTATATGAAGCCAAAATAAATTGATGTTTAGCTTTTATAGTTTTTTCTTTCTCTCTTGCCTTGAGTCCTTCCCACCTCTTTATTCTGAAAACTAAACCCCAAGAAGTTTTCTCTAAAAACACTGAACTCAAATTCTGCTTTCAGGAAATCTGATTGAAAGCATTTCTTTTTCTGTACTAAAATACTATGCTTCCTCTTCAAATGAAAAGTAAAAGGAGACTTAAAAATGATAGATTTAATCTGGGGATGAATTAGTATGCACTGCACTGTTATTATTTATTATTGTGCCCCCAATTGATTTTTCAAGATAAGAGTTTAAACAAGCAATAGATAAAACCAAAATAATTAAGTTTTGAAATAACAGCTTACCTGTCAAACTTACCTTGGAAGACTATGATAGTTCTGTTTCAATAGCCATGCCCATTTGTTTTCCTTCTCACCAATTTTATCTGGCTGAGAAGCTTTGAATCACTTTAAATCACATTTAATTATCATAATGCATCCAATTTAATGAAGATTATTTTCCATCCCTTCCTCCTTCTTGGCAAGGAAGAAAAAGAGCTCACTCAACATGTACTTCAGAAGATTAAGTTTATCAAGTTGTTGTTATGTGCCGTCGAGTCACTTGAGACTCCTAGTGATCCTATGTACAACAGCCCTAAACTCTGCACTGTCCTGCCAATCTCACTGTCTCCGATACACCCATCCCAATTACCCCAGTCACTGAATCAATCCACATCATAGAGGGTCTTCCCCTCCTGCGCTGTCCCTCCACCCTACCAAGCATGATGTACCTCTCCAAGGACTGATCCCTCTTTACAACATGTCC
>NW_006399947.1:5941518-5977037 GCF_000299155.1 Elephantulus edwardii
TTTGAACCATGTAGCGTTTCCTTGCACTGTTCTGACGAATACCTCTTGGTACAAGTGTAAGTTTTACATTTGCACAATCAAGTGTTAATAAAAATAATAATGAATCCATTGGTATTAAAGATGACATTATTTTGAAGTTTTACCAGGGTCTTTTGAGGAATTTCCATCTGGCCAGTGCTGAATGTCACCAATAAGCTTAATTTTTCCAATCTGACAGACCAAAAATGATATGTACTTATTTTGCTTTTCAATTAATTGATCACTCTTGAATTTGAGGATTTTTCCTACATTCAGTGTCCTGCTATCTTTTTATCATAGTGAAAAATTAGATCTCTTTTTCTCTAGAATTAGTGAGAATTCTTTATCAGTGATGCTAACCTTTGATTAATATTATTTTAGAAATCTTTTTTAATATGTTGTATTATACTTTCAAACCTTTTCAAATTATTTATGATATAGAACTTTGAATAAGGTTTCATTTTTCCTTAATTTTCTGTGTTTTATTATTAAACCTGAAGAGCCTTTCCAAATTAACATAATAGATATATTTCCGTTCTATGTCTCCTTAGGTAATATTTCCATTATGCTTGAATGAGGATATTCAGTCCATTTTCAATTCATTTTTCTTTGCTAGTTAAAATAAGATTTTACTTCAGAAACAATTTCACCAAGTTGGAAAATATACCAGTTTTCATAGCTATGGATGGTCAGAATCAACCTCCTCAAGTAATTAAGGCTCAGATTATAGTTTTATTGAAATATGTCTGTGTTGTAGTCATTAAATAGTAATCTTATTCCCATTTAACCTTATTTAATTTCATAACCAGTTGTTAAATCTCATAAGGATTCATCTCCATCTTTCATAAAATAATATTTAAGCATAAACAAACACAACAATAAAAACTCTTAAGTGCCATAAAATTGATTCCATCTTAGGGATGACTCTATAGGACAGAGGAGAACTGCTTGGTTAGCTTCTTTGGTTTGTGAGACTACAAATCTTTACCAAAGCTTACTGCCCTTCTTTCTTCCATGTAGTGACTAGTGGTTTCAAATATTAACAAAGAATGGAATGTAGTACAGAGTGTAGCCATGCATATCTGTTCAAAGTGAACTCCTCGGAGTAGTGTAAAATCTATTCAACCATCCTTAAGTGGGATAAGGAAAAAATGAAGAACAATGGTGAAGCAGTGATTAAGTGTTTTATTGCTAATGTGTATTTTTGTGTGCGTGTCTCAAGTTTGCAAAGTATTCCATGAGTGAAAGATCTGGTGATATATTCCTGGGGGAATATTAATTAATTAATTAATTAAAAAATATATACTCATATCTATTACATATGAATTATATATAGAGAGATAGATATAGATGATATAGATATATAGATGATATAGATATAGATAGATAGAAATAGAGAGAGAGAGAGAGAGAGAGAGATAGTACTCTGGTAGCCTATGGGGAAGAAGCTGAGCTGCAATGCTAAAGGCGCGCAGTTTGAGGCCACCAGCTGTCCCATGGGAGAAGGATGGGCAATTTCCTCCCATGCTATCAACTGCCTCAGAAAACCAGCCTGAGGGCCAGCTATGGGTTGGTTCTAACAATATGGTACACAGCAACGACTGTCTATAACATAGTCAGAAAGCTCTACAGAGCAATTTTGCTGTCACTCAGGTTCACTCTGGGTTGGAACCAACTTGACAGTACACAATAACAAGATCTAATTGACGAGTGTTTGAGAGGAGAAATGAGTAAGCATGTTTAAGTCCCGACTTTTTCATAATTCCAGCTGAGTTGTTTTATGTTTAGAGATATTATACATAAACTGTGTAGCACGATGTTCATGTATTGTAGGTCCTCATTACTAGTAGCAAGAAAAAGAATTATTTTTATTATTTCAGTATTTCAGTGAAGAGGGAGACTTCTCTGTTATGAATCATTTAAGTTTTAAAAATGTTCATTTTGAAATAAGAGCTTTAAAACTTTGATAAACACTACATTTAAATTTTCCACTTATATTAACACAATTAAAAAAAAACCCAAAACCACAACTGTCTGAGAGAGCTCTGGTGGCCCAGTGGCAAGAAGCTGCAATACAATCCCAGAAGTACGCAGTTCAAATCCACCAAATGCTCTGCTGGAGAAGGAGGAGCAATCTCCTCCTGTAATAGTCGGATCCAATTTGATGGTACACAACCAAAAAATAATAAAAAGCAACTGTCTCTCTCACTAATGTCAATTGCCTCCTCCTAGATGTAGCTAACACTAATTTTTTAAAAAAGGGGAAATATTGACACATTAATAGGTATTATTTAAAATTATTTTCTCTTCCATTATAGCCTGTGTCTGTGACATTCCAAAATAGGCCAAAAGCAGGGGCCAAACAAACTTATAAACTGCTGTGACTTTAAATAGCTTATGCTAAGATGAATCAATAGAATAAATTTGCAGTGGCTGAATTAACCACCTTTGACTTGGTTGGCATTTAAACCTTTTGGGCTTGGGGAATCACTGATGCGGCACTTTAAGAGGATTTGATTTTATAGGCTCCGAGGCCCCAGAGTTTTTTAAGAATACAGAAATGATGTGGCCTGAGAGATAAGAAGGCATCAGGCTGACACTGTGAAGCCGCTTTACTTTTAAATGGCCTCTTTCCAAGTTTGAATCTGTAATCCAGTGGTAGAAAAGCTTTGGATTTGCTGGCAAAGATGAAAGATGCTCAGAAGCTATTACTTAATAATAAAAATTGATAGACAAGTAGGCCAAAGGAGTTTAGACTTTGACCTAAGGGAAGTAAAGAATTTTATTGAGATAATTATTTTGTTAACTTGATGCAAAATTACAGCCCACTTTTAAAATAATCAGATCATTAAAACCAAAAATATTAGCTATCATTCCTCTTTGTTAAAAGGAAAGAAGTTGCTAACATTGTCTAGATATTTCAGTCTTACAATTTGTACATTTTTATTCATCAATGCTTAAAATATGCAGAAAACTCAAAAAGACTTGGAAATATGAGCAAAATAACTCTCGAATATTATAATTTTTTAATATCTTGTGTGTGTATGTGTGTGTGTGTGTGTGTGTGTGTGTGTGCCATCAAACTGGATCTGACTGGTACAGAAGGAGATTGTCTCTCCTTCCTCAGTGAGCATCTGTTAAAGATTACCATTTTAAAATGTCCATCTTTACTCGATATTTGGGGTTGGGATTTTTCCTTTCTTTTGGTGCCTAAAATAAGGCTTGTATTTATTTATAAAATTCTAGCCAAATAAACAGGAAAGGCATTTGTAGAGCTGATAAGAGATAAATGGTCCATTAGTCTAAAACCTCTGAAATTTGCACTAGAAAAAAGACAGTCCAAAATAATGGGAAGAAATGTTGTTTAAGAAAGACAGAAAGAGAATTTCAAAGGGCGGCTAAAGATAAATTATTATTATTAAATGCTCAAGGAATTGGTGTTAAAACAATCAAAGAGAAGAACATGCTAGCCATTTTCAATTTGAAGTGACGGTAGAACAAACCCAAGCTTCAGGTTGCAATTCTAAAGGATTCTGTGGATAAAATATTGAATGCTAAAGGAAGTATCAAATGAAAATAGAAGAACACACAAAGTCACCACACCAAAAAGTATTGGTCAACACTGATACATTTCAAGAAGTAGCATATGATCAAGAACCAATGGTAATAAAAAATTTCAAACTTCACCGAAAGCATTGCAAAGAATAAAGATACACAAATTGATAAAACACCAGCTGAAATGTTTCAAGAAACAGGTTCAGCCCTAGATGTGTCCTTTATACTGCCCAGAAATTTGGAAAACAGCTACCTGACCAATTACTGTGAAGGCATCCGTATTTGTTCTCATTTTTTTAAAAAGTTATCCAATAAAATGTGGAAACTATTGACCAATTTCATTAATACTGTATGCAAATAAAATCTTGTTAAATATTATTAAAAAGTGAGGGGACCTTTGGTGGCATAGTGGCAAGGAGGTGGGCTGCCAGTCTAAAGGAACATGGTTCGAATAAACCAGCTGCTCTGCAGAAGCAAGATAGGTGATCTCCTCCTGTGCAATGCACCGCCTCTGAAAATTCTCTGGAGGGTCAGCTATGAGTCAGTTCTAACTCAGTAATACATAACAATAACACTTGAAAATGGCTGGAACTGTACATTGACAGGGAACTACAAGAAATTCAAGTTAGTATCAGCAGAGGCCTTAGAATGAGGGGTATCATTGCTGATGTCAATGGATCCTGACTAAAAGCAAAGCGTATCAGAAAGACATTTATTTGTGTTTCTTGACTATGCAAGGATATTTGACTGTGTGGATCATTACACATTTTGTATAAAGTTGGAAAGAATGGAAAACCCAGAACACTTAATTGTGCTTATGTGAAATCTACGCATAGACAAAGAAATATTTGTCAAACAAACAAACAAAACAAAACCCAAAGCAAAACAAAAACCAAACCACTACACACACAAGACAACAACAAAAACTCTGCATAATATAAAGTCAGAGTAGATGTGCATCAGGCTTATAATCTTTCTCCATGACTATACATTCTGTACGCTGAACAAACAATTCAAGAAACTAGATTACATGAAAAAGAATATGGCATCAGAATTAAAGGGAGATCCATCAACCACGTGTGTTTTGCAAATTATACAACATTACCTGCAGAAATTGAAGAAGACCTGAAGTGCTTTATGTAAAAGATCAAAGACACAGCCTTAAATATGGATTACAGACCATATTGTGTTCTTACACGATAATTCTCATCACTGGAAAATAGGCAACATTATAATAGAAAAAGACAATTTCATTTAAGTTGGATCCCATTTGCTATCTATGGCAGTATCAATCAAAAGAGGATATGAGTTGGGAGAATCTGCTGTCAAGGACCTCTCCTAAGTTATAAAGAGTAAGAGTTTCAGTGTAAAGACTAAAATGTGCCTGATCTAATCCATGACACTTAATTGCTTTGCATGCATCTGAGAGTTCAAAATTGATTAAGAAGGACAGAAGAAGAGTTGATTGCTTTTAATTGTGATACTGATGAAAAATACTAAATATTCCATGGATTGTCAAAAGAACAAACAATTCTTTCTTAAAGAAAGTATCAACATGGTACTCCTTGAGGCAAGAATTGTGGACTTCATCTCACATACTTTGGGCATGTTGTCAACAGGCTCTTGTCCTTAGAAAAAGACACCAAATTGCTGAAAGTGGAGGACCAGAGAAAGAGAAGGAAAACCTCAACAAAATGGATTGACTGTATTGATAGAATGAAAAACGTGGATGATCATGAGTATAGGGCAAGTTTCAAACCTGTTGTGTGAGTTGTAATCAACTTGAAGGCACATAAAAATAACATTCTCAAATAATGTTGTTGTTGTTAGGTGCCATTGAGTCAAATACAACTCATAGCAACCATAGGAACAAAAGATCTGAACCCTGTCCTGTCCTGGACCATCTTCACACTTCCTCACACCAGAGCCCACTGTAGCAGTTATCATGTCAATCCACTGATTGAGGATCTTCCTCTCCTTCACCAAACCTCCTCCCTTTCCAGCATCATGCCCTTCTCCCAGGAATAGCACCTCCTAGCAACATGCTCAAATTACATGAGGCAAAGCCTCAGCACTCTGGCTGCACCGTCTCCAAGACATCTGTTTGTTCTCTTGGCCATCCATGGGATGTTCAGCGCTCTTCTCCAATACTACAGCAAAGTTTTGAATTATTTTTCTGTCATCCTTATTCATTGTCCAGCTCTCAGATACATAAAGTGATAAGAAAGACCATAGCCTGAATCAGATACACCTTAGTCCTCAAACTGACATCATTACTCTCAATAATTTGAAGAGATCCCTATCTGTAGATTTTCCCTGAGCAATGCATTTTCTTATTTTCTGACTGCTGGTACCAAGCATGTTAATTGTGGGTCCAAACAAGATGAAGTTCTTGACAATTTCAATCATTTCTCCATCCACCATAATGTTGTTTATAGGTCCAGTGGTAAGAATCTCTGTTTCCTTGACATGTGATGAAATCCATACCAAAGGCTGCATTCCTTGATCTTCTGTAACAAGTACTTCAAGTCCTCCTCACTTTCAGCAAGTAAGGTTGTGTCATCTTCATAATGCAGGCTATTGATAAGTCTCTCTCCAAACCTGATGCCACACTCCTCTTCATAAAGTCCAGCTTCTCGGATAATTTTCTCAGCATTCAGAATGAATAGGTCTATAGAGAGAATACAACCCTGGCATACTCCCTTCTCAATCTTAAGCCAATCAGTGTACCCCTACTCTGTTCACATAAGAGCCTCCTGGCCCAAGTATCGGTTCTGCATAAACCCTCAGACTCCCATTCTTCTCAATGTCAGCTACAACTTATTATGATCCTTACAGTCAAATGCTTTTGCATATTCAATAAAGCAAAAATAGGCATTGTTCTAGTAATCATACTTTCATACAGGATCCATCTAACTTTAATAGTGATCCCTCTTCAGCCACACCTTCTTCTAAATTCTGCTTGAACTTCTGACAGTCTCCTATCTATGCATTGTTCTAGCCATCTTTTTGAATAATTTTCAGCAGTATTGTGCTTGCATGTGATATGAATTGTATATAATAGTGTCTATTTTAAATTGAACAAGAATTCACAATAGTCTAAGAATACTTTCTATCCTATTACAAGTTAGGACACTGGAGGGGCTAAGTAGTATCTAAAATATTATGACTTCAAATTATCTTATATTCAGAAATATAAGAATATAGAATGTATGAAATATAGGAAAATTGAGATTTCTCAGAAATGAAGTGGAAGGGATAATGATCACAATCCTCAACATTAGTGAGTTGAGATGAACTGGTATTGACTGTTTTGAGTTGGACAATCACATATTATGCCAAAAATGAGTGTTTCAAGATCCATCCTGATGATATAATTCTGTTCGTTATGGGATACAATCCATATGAATATAAGAAATCCTGCTAATACAATTGTTATTCAAATTATATGCATCAAATACAAAGCCAATAATGAATAAATTTAGAATTTCTACCAACTTTTGTAATCTAAAATTCATTAAATACAATCAAGATGTATTAATAATAATTGGTGACTGGAATACAAATGTTGGAAACAAAGAAGAAGGAAGGATAACTGGAAAAAATGACCTTGATGAGAGAAATGAGGCTGAAGATTGCATGGTAGAATTTTGTATAATCAGAAATTTAGTCATTGCAAAGAATTGCATTGAAGGAGTACAAAATCAGCTGTTATATCAAAGAACTGACTGTGGATCAGATCTTCAACTACTCGTATGCAAGTTTAAATTGAAGTTGAAGAAAAAGAAAATAAGTCCGTAAGAACCAAAATATGGCTTTGAGTGCATCCCTACTGAATTTAAAAACCATAATGAAAATAAATTTGATACACTGAACACTAGTGACCAAAGACCAGATGAGTAGTTGTCATTTGACATCAGTGACATCATCCATGCTGAAAACAAAAGGTCATTACAAAGACTGACAAAAAAGAAAAGACCAAACTATATGTTAGACGTGCTTTCAAACTTGTATTGGAACAAAAAGAAGCAAAGATAACGATAAGAAATATTAAAGTAAGAGAGCTGAGCCCAAGATTACGAAGGGCAACTTGAGAAGACAAAGCATTTTAGTGAAATGTTCAAGGAGGTGGAGTTTAAAAACCAAAAGGGAAAAACACGCTAAGCGTTTCTCAAGCTGAAATATTTGAAGAATAAATTCAAGCCTTGGATTCCAATATGGAATGATTCTACTGGTAAATGTTGAATAATGCAGGAAGCATTAAAAGAAAATGGAAAGAATACACAGAATCATTGTACTAAAAAGACGTGATCAACCAAGAACCATTTCAGGAAGTACAATATGATCATGGACCAGTAATACTGAAGGAAGAAGTTCAAGTTACACTGAAGGCATTGGCAAACAGTAAGACCCCAGAAATTGATGGAATATATATTGAAGTGTTTCAGGGGGGAAAAAATGGAACCCTGGACATCTCAGATATCTGTCAATAAATATGGAAGACAACTACTTGACCAACTGTCTGGAAGACATATATATTTCTTCTTATTCTCAGAAAAAGCTATTCCAACAAAAACTAGAAATTATAGAAATATTCATAATATTATAAGCAAGTAAAATTTTACTGAAGATTATTGAAAAGTAGCTGGAACAGTATATAGACAGGAAACTGCAGTAAAGTGAAGCTGGATTGAGGGCATGTCATAAGGGATCTCATGACTGATGTCAGAAGGATCTGTGCTCAGGTGAAACTTCTACATATACAAAGAAGCACTTGTCCAAATAGAACTAGGGACACTGCATGGCTTAAAATCAGGAAAGATGTGAGTCATGGTTTTATTCTTTATGCATGCCTATGTAATACATATAATGAAAAAATAATTTGAGAGACTGGATTGTATGTACAAGAATGTTGCATCTGGATGAGAGGAAGAATGATTAACAACCAGTGATAGGTAAATGATACTACCCTACTTGATGAAATTGAAGAATATTTGAAGCACTTACTGCAGAAGATCAAAGATAACAGTCTTCAATATGGGTTACACCTTAACATAAAGAAAACAAAAATTTTCACCACTTGACCACTAAGGGATCTCTGGGGGCATAGTGGTAAGAAACTATGGTTTAATTTCAAAGGCACATGGTTCAAGTCCTCCAGCTGCTCTGCCAAGAGAAAGATAGGAAGCTCCTTATGTGCTGCTTCTGAAAACTCTGGAAGGTCTGCTATAAGTTGGTTCCAACTCAATGACACACAGCAACACAGACCAATAGATAGCACCATGGTGGTAGAGAAATGATTGAAATTGTCAGATATTTCATTTATCTTGAATCCACAATCAACACTCTCAGTAGGAGCTATCAAGAAACCAAAAGACATGTTGAATTAGAAAAAGCTGCTGTCATGGACCTCTCCAAAGTTCTGAAGTACAAGGATGTCAATTTAAAGATTCAAAACATGGAATTTTCAATTGCTTCCTATACATCTGAGGGCTGTACAATGAATAAAGACCAAAAAAGAATCAATGCCTTTGAATTGTGTTAGCAAAGAATATTGAGTGGACGGTCAAAAGAATAAGCAAATCTGTCTTGAAGGAAGTACAACTAGGGTTCTCTTCAGAGGCAAGCGTGGTGAAACTTTGTCTTATTTAGTTGGATACAATAAGGAGAAGCCAGTCACTAGAGAAAGACATCACCCTGGGAAAAGTGGAAGGTCAGAGAAAGAAAGGAACCCTCTCAACAAAGGAATTGACACGATGACTACCACAATGGATTTCAGTGAAGATGGAGTAGATTAGGGCAAGGTTCAGATATATTATTCACAGGACAATTATGAATTGTAGTTGACTTGATGGCACCTTACAACAACATCACATTTAGAAATATCAGAACAGAAGAACTAAAAAGTAACCAGCTAAAAATCTAATTATCATCAGTAAAATATTAGTACCTTGAGATTTTCCAGAATAAATGTCAAATATTGATCCTTATTGGTTTGCAAGGATAATTGATGGTACAAGTCTTGTGATTAGCTGATAAACTGAAGGTTGGCGGCTCAGAGCCATGTGGCAAGATCAGGTGAATTGTTCTCATAAAGCCGAGCAAACTCAATGACAGCAAATAACAACATTTCGGGAAACTGATGTCTCATTGGATGCCCAATTCTTTGTTAATCTCAGTTGTCACCATCATGTCAGTGGTAGACATTATTCATAACTTTACTCAGGAAACACTTCCGGTTTGGAAGAAATTATTTATTCCTTTGGAAATTAGTCAGTGAAGATCTTCTGTCTTGGAATCCAGGAAAGGTACAGAGTGAATACAAAGAATGTCAAAGAAGAACGGGTCTCACTGTTAATAACTCACTCTGTTAAGACAATATACTCCATGTGAGACTTCTAAAACACCTTATTTTCATATCAGTTCTACATCAGCCAAGTAAATAGACATTAAGGCTTGAAGCCAAATGATTAAACTAAAACACATGATTTAGATTTAATTATCCATGTCCTTTGGAACAAAGTATAATTCAGTAACAATAAATCAGTATTGGAAAAGTTGATTCATTTATTTCTTTCTCATGAGGACAGAAAAATTAATTGAATCTGATGTTTTCAATGGATGTAGAGAAAACATACATATAGGAAAAAGAGACATTTTTGAAAATTTCATGAAAGTTCAGTGGGAATCATCCAGAACATATGTCATGAGATTTTTAAAAATAACTTATAATTCATCATTTTAAAAATCAGAAATGTCAATTTAGGTATGTTTTTCATGCATAGTTGTTGTTGTTAAGTGTTGTAGAGTAGACTACAACTCATAGTGATCCTATAAATAATGGATTTGAATGTTATTCTAGTCTTTGCCATTTTCCTCATCTCTAACACACACTTGACCCCACAGTTATTATATCAATCCATCTCACTAAGTGTCTTCCTTAATATTTCTGTTAGCATATACTCTAGATTAGTTACATAAATTCCTGTTTGTAAATATATTCATTTAGGGTTTCCCCTTCCAAAATATTTTGTGTACTTACTAGAAATAAGACAGTGTAGTGTAGTAGTAAGCTAAAATTGGTACCCTCTATGTCTTCAAGCAACCAGAATCCAATGGAAAAAAACGGGAATTATGAGGAGCAATTACTCATTGGAGTGCTTTCCATGATACTCAATGAAAAGTTATTAAAATATATGTCTCAATACAGGGCTAGGCTTAGTTTATAAATTCCGTGTAGTATACTTATTCATGTCAAATACCAAAACTTTCCCTTCTGTATTATATGAGTAAAGATGGTAACAATAGGAAACTGTTACAAATCCCAGGCTTCATTGCAAGTTTGAGAGTAATAGTACAAAAGCACTCTTCTGCGTTGTTACTCCCAAACACAACAATTTATATTGTGTGCATGACCAACAGAACTTGTGAAAAAAGAAAATATGATTACTATTCTAAAAAATGCTTTCTTCCCTCTTTTTGTTGCAGAACTTTTCTTAAAAATAATTTTAATGAACATTTATAGAGAATTTGGATTTCCATTCATTCATTGCTGCACGTTCAAGATTCAAAGTGTTTGTGGTTTGACTGTTGTTGGTGTTTTAACTCAAGTGTGTAACATACATTGTAGGCTCTGTCATTGAGAAGCTATGAAACTCTGTGGCTTCCCAAAAGAAACAAACAAACAAACAAACAAAAAACTGGTCATTTTCTCCCATAAAGTTTACAACCTAGAACACTCTATTGGGCAGTTCTACTCAAAGGCACATGGTTGGAACCCACCAGCTGAGTAAAAAAAAAAAAAATCTACTGAACAGCATCCATAAACAATTGCCATCTTAAACAAGTCATTCAGTCTCTTTAGTGAATATCTCTCTCAATACAAAAAATAAAAACCAGTTTCCACTTTGTTGATCCTGACTCATGACACCTGAGGCATGTCATAGGAGAACTGTGCTCCATAGAATTTTCATGATTGTGACATTTCAGATCCAGATTGGTGAGAGAGCTCTGACAGCCTAGTGATAAGAAGCTGGGCTACAGTCCAGAAGGCACTCAGTTCAAATCCACCAGCTTCTCTGCAAGAGAAAGATGAGCAATCTCCTTTCCTGTGGTTAACTACCTCTGAAAACTCAAGGGAGTGTCAGCTATAGTCAGTTCTGACTCAATGATAATCAACAACAATAACCACAAAGGCCTCTTAGTGAGTTTGAAACCCTAGCCTTTGGCTAGTAGTTAAGCACTTAACCAGATGTCTCAATGATTGTGTAAAAACCCATAGCCATTGAGTTAATTCCAAAACATAGCAAACTCTTAGGACAGACTAGAACTATCCCATAGGGTTTTCAAGGCTGTTCATCTTCACCAGAACAGACTGCCTCAACTTCTTCCTGTGGAATGGCTAGCGGGTTTTAACCATTTAACTTTCAGTTAGCAGTAATGACTGAAACTCCTCCTTATTGTATCCCTTTTATCAAACATAAAAATGTTATTGGCCACATGCTGATTCTAGCACATAGGAATGCTCTATCAAATTTCCTAGGTTGTAAATGTTTAAAGAAGAAGATTGGCCTGTCCTTGTCCATCAAAGGCTCTGGTAAATTTGAAACATCAGTTTTGGTTACCAGCATAGCATGTTACACCAGCAGAGCACCTTGCTCTTGTCTAGAACTCTTAACTTAAAAGTGTGCACACTACTTTTGAGTAGCTGGTCATGCTGTTTACTGTGCTTTGTTCCTAGGAGATTATGTGGTCATGTCTGTCTACTTTGACCTGAGCAGAAGAATGGGGTACTTCACCATCCAGACCTACATCCCCTGCACACTCATTGTCGTGCTATCCTGGGTGTCTTTCTGGATCAATAAAGATGCTGTTCCGGCAAGAACATCTCTAGGTGAGGCATGCTTCTTTGTGTTATAGAATCTGAAAATGAATACCTAGTTACAGTACCTAGTTATAAGCAGCATCTTGGTTTCCCTTTCTGAGCTGATTTCCTTTAAATCTAGCCAACAATTTCTTAGATGTGACATTAGGTTTGTATTTCTTAATTTAACAGTTTTTCCTATTAATGCATTTAGGTTAACTGAAAATCCTTCTATTTCAACTATGTTTTGTGTTGTTGGAAAAAAATAAAAATTTAACCTTTTTAGCAGACTCTTTTTTTCTTCTGATCCGCTAGTGGAGGAGTTTGGGAAAGAAAGTGCTGTGCTGGACTGGTTCGCCACAGCTGATGAGAGTTAATTGTGTTTCTATTCTAAACTTCAGATTCATTGATGTTCTACTACCAAATTGGAATCACAGTTGAACAATGTTGTTGTTGTGTGCCATCGAGTTGGAATTGGCTTGATGACACATAACACTAACTAACACTCCAGCAGGTTCGCAGAGGTTGTAAATCACACAGGAGGAAATTGTCTATCTTTCTCCTATGAAGCAGCTTGTGGATTCATTTGAACTGCCAGCTTTTGGGTCGACCACCAGACTACCAGAGTTCCCTTTTTATAGAATGAGAATAAGAGAAGAGTACAAATCAGAGCCGCTGTCTTCATTTTCTTATTTGCTTAATTATATATGGAATCTTTTGTTATTTACAAGTACAATATTTGGAAGCTTTAGTGGCTGAGTAGGTGGAGATTTATGCTCCCAAATCAAAGGGGATGGTTAAAATCCATTACCTACTAGAATGAATCAAGATAAGCAATCTCTTCCCATGCAATTTAGAGTCCCTAAAATCTATTGGAAAGTAAGTGATGAATCAGTTTTGACACCATAACACTGCATTAAGTTTTTAGTACTATACTACTGGTTAAGTGCAACATGTAAAATTTTTTTGTTAATATCTAAAAACACACATACATGGTATCAATCTCATTTTTAAAAAGATGGTTATTGAGAAATACTATGTTTGAAATTATGTAGGACTTCACTACACTTTTAAGATTCACTCACTCACCACCATCAAGTTTATTTCAACTCATAGCACCCTTTCCAAACAGAGTTCTGAGGCTATAAACTTACTAGAAGGAATCTGCCCTCTTTTTTCATTGTACCTGTTTGTTGGTGTATTTGAACCACAAGAGATAGTTGGCATTTGGTTATAAACAGAACACATTATAGCCTTTGCCATCAGAGCATTTTAATATTATTTGGAATTCATTCAGTTATTATTCATGATATTTCTCTTGGAGAATAGGCCAGTAGAGACACTGAAACTTGTTCTTGAATACAGAATAATTAAAATAAAAGAAGAAATGATAAAGTTAAAGAGTTCAGCATAAGATCACAAATGACAACTCTAGAAGACAAAATATGTCACTAATATGAAAAAAATTAGTTTTAAAATAAAAGGTGCAAAACATACTCAGAATTTCTTGAGCTTAGAAAAAGTAAGGAAAAATAAAAACCACAAGTTGCATTGTTAATAGAAGCAGCAATACAGGCACAATCATACACACACACACACACACACACACACACACACACACACACACATAAAAAAAATTGGTCAATTTCTTTAGAAATAGTTATAACATTTGATTAAAATCCAAAAGTACTAAGGAAGAAGTTAAATCTCAATAAAGTCATTGGTGAAAAACAAGATTCTAGGAACAAACAGGATTCTAGTCAAAAAGTCTCAACAAAGAGATGGAATGTTGATCACCTCTGGTGGAAAAAAAATGAAACACCCTATGTCGCTAACCAACTGGAAGAGATTTACATTTATGCAAATTCCAATGAAAGGTGAGCCACTTAAATAATTATGAACAAATAATGAACAGAAATAATGGACCAATAGTGTTGTGTGTGTATATCATATACATAAAGACTATATTTATTAATGTCAGAAGAGTCTTGGCTGAAAGAAGAGAATACCAAAAGATGTGTACCTGTTTTGTTGACTAAGGTGGGGTTATAGACCCTGGAGTATCAAAGGGTGTAATGTTAAAGGGTAGATATTCACCAACTTGGTTTTGAAATGTGACCAATTTGGTTAACTGTGGCTGAGATGATGGGGCTGCTGACCAGAACTTGGTGTTAGAAATGTTATGCACAAGGGGCAGGTTAATGGGCTCTGGTGGGGCTGAGATATTGGCTGTCCCCACTCCAAAAGTCAAGGGAGAAATTACTATCTCATTTGGCCTACAAATTGTAGCTGTAGCCCACGTCAGAAAGACTTCTGTTCAGAATATATATGTTAATACCCAAAGGTCAGAGTTATTGATCTCAGAGAATATATTTTTTAAAGATTTAAGAGATAATGGAATTGTTTCTTATTTTCTAACAGTAATACTTTCTCACTTTTCAATTTCTCCCATTTGTAGTAGAGATATCTATGATATACCATTTCTACAATTATACTTCGGAAGCAGATCAATGTTATGTTAGACTTCACAGGTTCAAAGATGAAGAGAAAGTTTGTTGTTGTTGTTATGTGCCATCGAGTCGTTTCTGACTCATAGAGACCCTATGCACAACAGCCCTAAACCCTGCTCTATCCTGCGCCAACCACACCGCCTCTGACACACCCATCCCGATTACCCCAGTCACTGAATCAATCCATCTCAAAGAGGGTCTTCCCCTCCTGCGCCGTCCCTCCACCCTCCCAAGCATGATGTCCCTCTCCAAGGACCCGTCCCTCCTGGCAACATGTCCAAAGTATGTCAGACGAAGCCCCAGAATCTTTGCCTCCAAGGAGTAGCTTGGTTTAATCCTCTCCAAGATGAATCTGTTTGTTTTCCTGGCAGTCCATGGTACATTCAGTACCCTTCTCCAGCTCCAGGATAAAACATACCTAATATTTATCACAAACTCTATTTAAATGCTTCAGAAGATGAAATTTTGCACTTAGAGTTGATTTTAGATTTTTAGATGATGTGATAAGATAAATGTGTTTTGCAGATGGCAAGGAGATGAATTTTAGGGGACCAAATGGTAGTATCCTGTTATAACAACACTAGATAATGAAGCCTCCAATGAATCTTGATTCAAACCACATACAGAGATGATGATGAATATGACCTTTAATGTCTCTAAATTATAGTTTCCCGTAAATTATGTCTAATTTCTTGTACTCAACTGGTAAGATTTTATTACAGCTAACTAAAGTATTGCTTTCCATTCTAAAGTGTCAAAACTATTTATTATCGTTATTTTTCGACAGAATATTCTCTACCAAGTTATTAAAATGGAGAGCAGAAATCATTTAGGGAAAAGGGGGAAGTGGAAAGTCATCATTTGTACATCTGTCCCTTTTCAAACCTGATTTAGTTTTCTGTCTCTTTTAAAATGAAGTTATTCTGATTTATCTTGTTATATGTGGTTTTCTGAAAAAATGGGAACTTGTAGAAATATCCTATTTAATAGTTTTATCTTGCCTAATGTTACCTGGGGAAACAGATCTATAATAGATTTAGACTAGAAAGAGAAAACTGTTTAAAAGGGATATGTGATTAGGTATTATTGTCATGATAGGAGTCCAGAAGGATGGACCTGGGGGGGTGGGGGCGGGGAGGGATTGTAAAACAATGGGGAAACTTTTCTTTTACTTTTCAAAGAGAAAAGTGTACTTGGGGGGAGGGGTGGGTAGGGAAGAAAGTGCAATAATAAATGAATGGAAATCCAAAGTCTGTAAATTTTCATTAAAATTAATTAAAAAATGATAAAAAAAAAAACATGTCACCACTGGAACAAAATAAAATAAAGCAAAACAGAGTGAGAAAGAAATATGCAGGTAGTGCAGTTTAGCGACCAGTGATTCTTAATTTGTCTCAGATGTGGCTTGGTTGTTGGTATTTAAATAAACTATTCCTTTAGATGATGTTAATATGCAATCACGTGTTCTAATACTTCCCTAGATTTTATTGAGCTTCATTATCTCTTTAATAGTTTAGAATTAAGAGTTAAGCCAGACGATTGTAAACAACTGCAGGCCTTAAGTTTATGTGGATAGAATAGTTGGAGCCATGTTTTTCGATTAGTGAAACAAACAAATACATTATAGCTTTAGGACTTTATCATCCAGGTTATTTAAGGTGTTAACATCTCTCACATCAGCATTTTGGAAAATGGGCAAAGGTATAGTTACTTTTCATCAAGCAAGTCTCATTTCTTTGTGGATTTAAAAATCTCATCAGCTATATTGCTACTATCTGGTTGATCAGTTAAAACTAGCACTTTCCTTGTCCTATTATTGAGCCATAGTAGTTTTCTAGTCTGTGGTTAAGGAAAAAACCCTGAAAATATTATGAAGTAACTATTCCACAATCTACTTGTACATGTTTATGATAAATTTCAATTCAGGCTTACTTTGCTTACTTATTCATTTGTAGTGAACAGTTATACAATTTTTCACCACAATCAAAGACTTGGCTTATAAGTACAACTGATATCCGTCCCTCTTCCAACCCCACAACACCTTCCCAGAATCCAAAACTATTTTCAAATGTTCAGTCTCTTCCAAGGAAAAGGATCTACTAAGCAAAGTAAACTTGAATTTACTTGTACTTAGTTATTAACCTGAAATGAAAATTTTCCCATATTGTGTGAAATTATGCACAAGTAAACCAGTGCTTATCATGTTAATTGGGTAATCTGCTCCTGCATATCTTCATCAAGAATCTATAATAGCTTTACAGGACCTAAAATTTTATTTATATATTTTATGTATTTACTCTTCTTGTATAGGAGTTCTAGTGGCCTACTAAGTGAGGATTTCTTTTGACAATTTAAAAGCAGATTATTTTAATCCATCAGCTGCTCCATAGGACAAAGACGGGATTTTGCCTTCCATGTAATTTGTTGCTGTGTACTGTCGAGTCAGAACTGACCCATAGCTGATTCTCTAGTGATTTTTCAGAGGAAGTTTAATCACATGAGAAGAGATATCTCTCTCACACAGAACAGCTAGCGGATTTGAACAGCATGCCTTTGGTATGATCAATTAAGAGTTGGTTTTGACTCAGTGACAAAGATCTGTGTTTGAGTTGATTCTTGTTTCAGTTGTTGTTGTTGTTATGTGCCGCCGAGTCGCTTGCAACTCATAGCAACCTTATGTACAACAGCCCTAAACTCCGCTCTGTCCTGTGCCAATGGCACTGTTTCTGACACACTCATTCCGATTACCCCAGTCACTGAATCAATCCACCTCATGGAGGGCCTTCCCCTCCTGCGCTGTCCCTCCTCCACCCTCCCAAGCATGATGTCCTTCTCTAAGGACCTGTCTCTCCTTACAACATGTCCAAAGTATGTTAGATGAAGCCTCAGAATCCTTGCCTCCAAGGAGCTGCCTGGTTTAACCCTTTCCAGGATGAATTTGTTTGTTTTCCTAGCAGTCTATGGTACCCTCAATACTCTTCTCCAGCACCACAGCTCAAAGGTATCAATTCTCCTTCTATCCTCCTTAGCCATTGTCCAATTCTCTGATGCAAAAGTCCTAATTCATGGTCACTCCATGAACAACTGAAGGAAGAGAAACAGTGGTTGGTCCTGTGCCATCTTTTTGACAGGCTTGGGATCAGACCATTGTGAGTCAAAGAGTTTCCTTTGACTGATTTTTTGCAAGTAGAACCTGGGATTTTTCTCCCTAATTCATCTTAGTCTAGAAAATCCACTGAATCCCATTAAGCATTATTGCAACATTCAAGCCTTCACTGACAGATGGTTGGTGACTCCATGAGGTAAATTGGCCGGGAATCAAACCTGAATGTACCTCCTAGAAGGTGAGAATTCTGTCACTGAGCTACCAAAATCCCTAAATATTCTTAGAGAGAAAATATGACAATGGTTCAGAACATAACATTTGAAGTCAGAAGGCCATAGTATCACATCTTTAACATTTACTGACTTTAACAAAAGTCATAGTCTTTCTGTGATTTGTTTCTTCATTTAAGGAGAAGAAAATACAGATAATTGCTTGTCTTTAGGAAGATCTTAAATACATTAAGTGCTTTGTAGAACTGGGCAAAGTATAATAATCAATAAATATTAATTGCTGTTGAATGCATTAAATACACTTCCCACCAACCATGAGTAAAATTCCACTTCTCAAATGTGGATTGATCTTTTTTATTTTTATTTTTTTTCATATACCCACTATTCTTTGATTCATTTGGTAAGCATTAAGTTACAGCAGCTTGGTCACCTGTGAAGGTATAATGGTCAAGAAATATGGAATGTCTGACTCTCACAGCTAATCACTCAGTCAGTCATTGTCATTGAATTAGAAAAAACTCAGAGTCTACCCTCTGTTAGGTTTCTGAGAAGGTAGACAGTTCTGCAGGGCCACTGGTATATTCAATCCGCTCATGAGGTGTGGCCTTTGGGATAGTATTTCACTATGCCACTAGGGCTCACTCTATAAATATAGAAATTTTTTAAAATTGTGGATTATTTAATAATTAGTAATAATAGTGTAGAAAAGCCATGTTTTTATAATCATACTTCTCTTCATGACCTCCCTTATCCATTTAAGTCTATTATTTAAAGTTGTTTCAGCTAACGCTTAAATTCCCTTTTGTGTGGTATTCAAACAAAAATAGCAAATAGAACAAAAATAGTACAAAATGTACTTAGGAAGATTGTACGTTTTGTTGATATTAAATGAACTAAGTATAGATTAATTGAACTAGAGAGTCAGATGTATCTCTGAAACATAGCTAAGCCCCACAAAATGACTCTGAAGAATTAAATCTTAATACATAGTCTTGCAAGTGTGTGCTACACATCAGAGAGCTGGACAGTGACTCGGGATGATAGAGAATTGATGCCTTCGAGCTGTGTTGCTGGAGAAGAGTGTTACACTATGGACTTCTAGGAGAACAAACAAATCTGTCCTGGAGAGGGTGAAGCCAGGCTGCTCCTTGGAGGCAAGGATTCTGAAGCTTCGTTTGACATACTTTCGACATTCTGCAAGGATAATTGCAGAGGGACGTCATGTTTGGAAGAGTGGAGGGACAGCACCAGAGAGGAAGACCTTCAATGAGATGGTTCGATTCAGAGATTGTGGTAGAGGGAGTATGTGTATTGGAGACAGTGAGGTTGGAACACGATAGAGCAGGGTTTAGGGATCTAGTACATAGGGTCACTATGAGTCACAAAAGACTTGATGGTACATAACAACAATAATAACAACAGTGTCAGAAGACATTTGCTATGTTTTTATATATAGGTACTATACAAATTAGAGAGCTCTGGTGGTTTAGTGATAAAGAGTTATGCTGCCAATTCAAAGGCAGAGTTTGAATCCATCACTTCTCCACAGGAGAACTATGGGCAATCTCCTCCTGTGTAATTTAAAGTCTCATAAACCTACTGGAAGCTCAACTAAGAGTTAGTTCTGATTTGATGGCACATCATAAAAATAACAAAATACCAATTCTTCATGTCTTATTGGTTTTATATCTCATTATAATCTTATGTAACTTAAAGAGAGATAGGCCCGTCTGTTCTGTTTGTAGCCTCCTTCCTTCATTGTCCCCTTAATCTCTTGTGCCTGAATACTTTTCCTTCTGAGTTTCCTATGAACTTCCGTTTGAGGTGGAGGGAGTCAATTGTACCCTGGAATTTCTTATTATATGAAATGATACACACTTCTCCCCCATAAACAATTTAAATCTGAAGATGGTAAGGGCTATGGTTTCCAGAGTACAAAATGCTATTTCCAGTCAAAATAGAAAATACTGAATTAGAGTAAAAGAGGAATGAGAAGGGCACATGCCTTCAAAGATATGGATCAATATGTAGTCCTATAATCTGATTTACAGAGAATTAAAATAACAAGTTTGTGGAAGCAGGAACTAAAATTAAGTCTAATACTAAATCCAAATAACACAATTTGTACAGACAGAAAGTCACTGATTATCCCTGGCTTGAGGCTTCTGTATTGTTTTCGCTTTACTAGCTGTCATTAAACAGCTGTTGTGGAGGGCCAATTTGTAAGTATTGCACAATGACTACGTCAAGGATTGTAGACCAGATATTCAGTTTTCAAGTTCAAATTTTTCTGTTACTTTGCTCACTGTGAAATGTGGACCTGGCCAGTTAGCCTCATTTTCCTGATCTGTGAGACCAAGGTGAAAACACCAGCTGTGAAAATAACAAAGACATAATGCACCTAAAGTGCTTAGCAGGAGTTCTGGTGGCACATGGGTAGGCACTCAACTGCAAACCAGAAAACTAATATTCTGAACCCTCCAGATACTCTTGCAGGAGGAAGATGTGGCATTCGACTCCTGAAAAGATTGGATATAGCTCTAGAACCAGAATTGACACAATAGCAGTGCAATGCTGTTATTATTTTTGTTTTTCTTATTCTGCTTATTTACTTTGATTAAAGTTCTAATTCAATGCCTGGAATAAGTTGAATCCACAGGAGAAAAATATGACAATTTGCTTCTATAAAGATCAACAGCCTTGGAAACTCAAGGGAAGGTAGTTATAAATTAACATTCAGAGTGGCATCCTCTTCCTAATCAATTTGCCTCTGAAAACTCTATGAACATTTGTAAATGTTGATAGCTATGTAGGGGCTTCAGGCCTTTTGTTCACAGGGTCACTGTGAACCATGCTTGATTCAAAGGCAATCAACAACACAACAAAAGGTATAGGTCACATTATCCTGGCCCTGGCACAAACTGATTAAATGTAACACTGCTAAAGGAATGAGAAATTATTCAATCCTCTCAGCTATTCTACTCATAAGTCAAAATATACACCTGTGGAAATCCCTTTAGGAATAGTTCTACTCTTTTATGGTCACTTTAGGTTGTAATCTACTATATTACATTGCTGTGTCTTCTATTTCACCAAAATTACCTTAATCCAACTGTGCTTTCTCAAGCGTAAGACATTCTCAAAAGTTTAGCAATTTAAAGAAAACACGAAGTTTTTCTTTCTCAGAATCCTCCTTTTAAATCTTTCCTGTATTGATTAGAGAACAATTTCTTCTTCTGTTTTAAATTTTCACTTAATATAATATCCTTAAAAAATTAAAAAAAAACAACAATAACACCTTCTTCAGCTTTTGAGTTCTCATAATCTTACTTGTCTATGTGGCACAGAACAACTTTTTTGTAAATAAAATTTTATTTTAATTGTGATTTTTAACAAACTTTCCTGAGAAGTTAGAAATAGAAATACCATTTGATCCAGCAATCCCATGACTCAGAATATGCCCTAAAGAAATGAAAACCACCATCCAAACACCCATGTTTATGGCTCTATTATTTACAATAGCAAAGAGCTGGAATAAACCCAAGTGCCCATCAGTAAATGAATGGATAGGAAAACTATGGTATATTCATAAAATGCAATTCTAAAGTGCACTGAAAAACAATGAACTTGTAAACCATTACACAACAACACTCATACTGAGTGAAATATTTCATACCAACTTTTTTAAATTCTGTTTTTACCTCTGTATTTGGTTCCAAATGCATCTCTTTCACTAACATATAAGTTATAAAAAGTCAGAATCAGTGTATGTTTCACAAGTCAGACATAGAACAGAACAATGACAGATTTTCAGTTATGTTTCCTGTCTTAGTTTCCTCATGTTATTTACTCAAATAGCATTATCACAAGTAGATGGCTCTAGTAAACAGATTTTTTTTCAGAGTTTAGGATGATCAAGTCTGAATTCAGAACACCAGCTTCAAGCAACAAATGCTAGTGAGATTGTGGAGAAACTGGAACCCTTATTCACAGTTGGTGGAAGTGTAAAATGGTGCAACCACTGTGAAAGGCAGTATGGCGCTTCCTCAAAAAGTTAAAAATAGAGATACCATTTGCCCAGCAATTCCTGTACTGGGAATATACCCCAAAGAAATCATAACAGACACCCAAGCAGATATATGTACACCCATGTTTTTTGTGGCTTTGTTCACAATAGCAAGGTGTTGGAAATAACCTAAGTGCTCATCAACAAATGAATGGATAGAGAAGCTGTGGTATATTCATTCGCACAATGGAATACCATGCTGCATTGAAAAACAAGGAACTCATGCAATATTATTCAAAATGGGTGACCCCAGAGGACATTATGCTGGGTGAAGTATTTTAGTCATAAAAGGACAAATACTGCATGGTGTCACTGTTGTAAAACAGGACTGACATCGGGGTTAGGGGGAGAGTGAGAAAGATGGGTTCAAAAATGTATATTACATTGAAACATATGAGGGAGAAAACTGTTTAAAAGTGATACATGATTATGTATTTTTGCCATGACAGGAGTCCAGAGTGAAGGCTGCATAGTGGAGTGGACCTGGGAGAAAGGATTGTAAAACAATGAAAGAATTTTTCTTTTACTTTTCCAAGAGGGTAGTGTACTGGGGGTGAGGGTTAGAAGGGGAGAAAAGTGCAACAATAAATGAATGGAAATCCAAAGTCTCTGTAAATTTTCATTGAAATGAATAATAAATTAAAAAATAAAACACAAACTGCTCTGATATGCCCTCATTAACATAACACATAAACATTAATTCCAAGTGAGATTGTATCAACAGGTATCCGTGTTAGGGCTTATATCTAATGTTTTAGGGGCACAGCTTAGTCCGTAAAATCTCCTTTTTCTATTACTGAGGCTACTTATTAAAATGGCACACTAAAATCTGTTGCTAAGTGACAAGTAACTCGCTGCTGTAGTCACATAATAAACTCTGTTTTCTCTCTGTGCAGGAATCACCACTGTCTTGACAATGACAACCCTCAGCACCATTGCTCGGAAGTCACTCCCCAAGGTCTCCTATGTCACAGCAATGGATCTCTTTGTATCTGTCTGCTTCATCTTTGTCTTCTCTGCTTTGGTGGAGTATGGCACCCTGCATTATTTTGTCAGCAACCGGAAACCAAGCAAGGACAAAGACAAAAAGAAGAAAAACCCTGTATGTATTGATTCTCTTTAAGGCCACTGGTACCCTTAAGAAGAAAGAACTCTAGCTTTTATCTGTTTGGTTTTTGTTAGCATTCTGACACTTTAGACTTTTGAGCATCAAGATGAAAACACATTGTACCCTTTAGCCATAAACATCAGTTGTAGAGAGAGTTGCTTCCCTAAAGGAGACGATTGCAATAAATGTGCTCTATGAGTTATTGCAGTCATACAAATGCAATTACATGTTCTCTTCACTGCATAAACAGTATAACTGCTCAGAAATGCATTCATTTCCTAGTTTATATTAGACTAGGTTACATTGATTTTTATATTCCTGTACTCTTATTATAATATTTTACGTTCTTTTTTAATATTTTTCTTGATTTTCGTAAAATTATACCTTTACAGTATGTTTCATTCATATACATTGTTTTATACAATTATTGATTTACATTGTGTTTCATACATTTATATACCTTCTATTTTACATTATTTTTATACTAGTTTATTTACAAAATTCTAATCCATTGGTTTTTACACTACATCCTTCCCATATCCCTCACACCCACCCACTCTTCAAACTGTGAGACTTCAAAATTAATTTTATAACTTTTTAAAACTACTCATGTTGAAATTAAATTTTTCATTCAAGACATTCTATTAAGAAGCCAAAGGTTCTTACCTTTCAAACAAGGCCACATTTTTGCAAGTACTTCAATGTGTATGTGTGTTTTTTTGAACGTGCACATGTACACTTGTGTGTGGGTGTGTTTGTGCCAAATGACTTTTATTGAATCCATACTTAAAATATATCTAACTTGTTTTTAAGACATGTGGCTTTCTTACTGTTTGATCATGTTACTTACTCACTGCGTCTTAGTCTTCTCATATATAAAATTACTTTTTAATTAAAAAAATATAAATTAAGGAACTTCTGCAAGAAACTAATGTGTTGACAGAGATAAAAAGCATTGTGGCACATGAAAATCCTTACCGTTAGTAGTTGATAATGATGGTTGACGTTGATTATTTTTACATTTTTCAATTTGGATTGATTTCAGTATCTGCACAATTTGGAACCAGGTAAGATAATTCCATATTGCCACCAGCATTTTAATGTGAGATTAAATGTGTAAGCGGAACACTGGTGGCACTGTACACGAAGAGCTTCACTGCTAGTCAAAAGGTGATACCTTGTTAATGATTTAAATCCACCAGCCACTCTGCAGGAGAAATATGGATAATTCACTCCCATGGGATTTATAGCCTCCCTACAGCTGGAGGGCCAGCTATGATTTGGTTCTGATCATGCAGTAATGACTTCATTAAGTGTACAAAGTAGTTTATTTTTCCTGTGCATGTTAAGAAGAGTTCCTAACTATCCTTTTACTTATCAGATCAAAATAAGTGGGTCACAGGAATCTCTATAAAATTTAAGATCTGCAACTTTCTAAAACAAGGATAAAGATGATCTTTCCTGGTTTCCTGTCTTGCGGCTCATGAGGCGCATGAGAGTAATTACTTTTATGAACTGTCGATAATAGTGGTCAACGGTACAGAGAATAACTGATTCTAGGCTGTATCCTTACGCTTCTCTAAGAGTGCTTATGAAATCATACCAATGACAATTTTCAGTTGCTTTTAATATAATACTTTGAAACAGGTAAAGAAAACGCACCAATCAGAGCGAGTGATTTTTAAAATGCTTATATTTTAATTTTTTTCAAACATATATTGTGCTTTATGCAGTTCCCTCCCTTGTCAATTCTGCCTTTCTCTGTCTTTCCACTGTATCTTTTTTATATTTTCCTGTTGTATTGTATTATTTCTTGTTTGTGACCCCTACTTCTCTTTCCATTTCGTTCTTCTGGAGATAATGATTCTTCCTATAGTAGGCATTATAACTACACACAGAAATCAGAATGTGAGAACTGACTTTTAAATAGGCTTTGACAAATTCTTTGGGAAAGAAATTTTTACTTCTTCCAGTAGCTATATCACTGGGGAGTGGATTTTGTTGAAGAGAAACACTTAGATTCTAGGCATGGAGATATCAAAAGACCAAGAAAAGACAGAGGAGAAAGAGGATTAAAGAAGCTGGGAAAAAATAAAAATTACCTGGGCTTTCTGCCCATTTCCTCCTTTAAAACAACTAAATTATTTGTGAAAACTAGTAAGCACCTAAGTTTTGAATGAACAGTTTTATGTTTATTTTGTAGGTAATATGCCAATAGTATTTCTATAAACAAACACTAATAAGATTCCTTACAAGTACAGTGAAATGACCCTAGGTTAAATTATTGAGGATGTGTACAACAATCAGAAAATTCTTTTTTTAATTTTTTTTGTGTGTGTACCGTCAAATCAGATCTGACTGGTACAGGAGGAGATTGTCCCTCCTGTTCTCGGCAGAGCATCTGGTGGATTCGAACCGTGTGCCTCTGGGATTGTAGTTGCAGCTCCTTGCCGCTAGGGCCAATCAGAAAATTCTATTCTGTAAATCTGTCTCAAGCTTATTACTTGGTATATGCTTTATCCCAAACCTAGTATTGTCTTTTTATGTTTATAATTTCAGTTCATTTCACTTACTATGTTTTCAAAATGTATTTTTAATTTATCTTATTTTGTCTCTCTCTTTTTTCCTCCTTTATTTATTTTCTTCTTTTTATTAAAACAAAAAAAAATGCGATTCTCTTTTCTGTCTACAAACCCAAAGCTTCTTCGGATGTTTTCCTTCAAGGTATAATGTTTTGGAATGGAAATTCACTGCATGCCACTGCTGAAATTAACTATTAATGCTTACATGGTGTTTTATTTTTATTTATGAGTATATGTTTAAAATAACGCTAGATAAAGCAGTAGATAAAAGACAGAGGAAGTTACTAATTTCTACAGTTGATTCAGCAACACTACACATATTCGCAAATTTTCCATTTGAGTGAAGTTCAAACACGTTAAGATATCATTAATAAAGAGATTTTTTTAATCATTAAAGTTACAAATTACCTTTTATTCTCATTTGAAAATAGAATACCATTTCACTGGCTACACCTATATACATGCTCTGTGAAAAATGAAAGCATAACTTTATTAAACCATATAAATGGGGTTGTTTAATAAGTAAATTTCATAATCTTTTTCTAAACTGTACTTTCCAGTTCTATAAGAACAGTGTTCTCTTTGACAGCGTTAAGATACACATTTTTTTTCCTTCTGAGTTAGTCACTAGGCCTATTGCAAAAAGTTTTTAATTGAATTATGATAATTTTTTCAGTGACATTAGGATCAATACCTAACTGAAAATTTACTCATACAAATCAGCATCAAACAAATCAACAAATTCCATAGCAGTTTTATCATTGGTCTACAACAAAGACTTAGACACGCAGAGATTTTAAATTGCTACTAGTTTATTCTCAAATGTTAAGAAGTATTTGACAGGTAGTTACATGATTTCTGACTTTTCACATACATATAGGTATTCATCAGTGACATGAAACTTCTAGCTGGTGAATCTTAGGCAAAACACTGTAATATCTTGAAACATAAATAAGACTTCTGTGATACAACCTCCTCAATCTGTGTGTATATAAAGGCAGATTTTCTTTCTTTTTAAAACATTTTCTATTAACCATATATATGTTCAGTGTAATAGAGTCGACTGTTTGCCTATAAGTAAGCATGATGTAATATTTGATTTCTAAGTTGATGTATACTTACTCCTCTGTTACACTTACATGTAGCACCATTAAATGCCTTCATGTATCTAACTTCACATCTAATAGTTACTAGAATAAAATGCCATGTACTTCTTTGATTTCAATCTTTTAACTTTGAGTTTTTTTGATATTCAATCTTCTTGCTAAAGCTCTTAGCTTGGTGCTATTATTTTCAGCTGCACTGCTTAAGCTCAAAATTTAAAATTGGCAAATGTGCTCTCTAAGTTCAATTTCACCATTGTAGATCACGATGTCATAGCAGTATCTTGAGTATCCATTTTCAGATTCATCATTCACATTGGTGACATTGTAGACAAAAATTCCAAGATGAATTGAGCTTGAATAATTATGGCTTCTTCATTTCCCTACTCTTGTCTCAGGCCCCTACCATTGATATCCGACCACGTTCAGCAACCATTCAAATGAACAATGCCACACATCTTCAAGAGAGAGATGAAGAATACGGGTACGAGTGTCTGGACGGCAAGGACTGTGCCAGTTTTTTCTGCTGTTTTGAAGACTGCCGAACAGGGGCTTGGAGACATGGCAGGATACATATTCGTATTGCTAAAATGGACTCATATGCTCGGATCTTCTTCCCCACAGCCTTCTGCTTGTTCAATCTAGTTTATTGGGTGTCATACCTTTACCTGTGAGGGAAACAGGGAGTATTGTTATGATTCTTAGTCACTGAATCTCATGAAGTCACTTAAAATCATCTGCTATATGGATTATAATGATCTAAATTTGTTTTTTTTTTGTCTAACTGGTAAATTGTATTAATGTCAATTGTATTAATGATCTATGTCCAATTATCCTTTGGTTAGTGTAATTTGAAATTTAATGTTTGCTATGTTTGAAACCTGGAAGGCAAAGGGAAAGAAGAGAAAGAACACTGAAACTAAACAAGATATTATTTAGCTACAGAAATTGGAATAGTGAACACCTGAAGATTCACACTGGTGGTATCCTAATTCAATTTGTGAGACTATTGGAAGAGAAAGGTATACACAATGTACTCTACACTCATTTAGGATCAAGCTGTGGCAAATTTGATTCCAATAGAATACTCCCCTGATATGACAAGAATTATGACTCCTTTTAAGATAACCTAGACTAGAAATCTATTGCACTTTTATCCCAAGATAGAAAGAAAATTTTCCTCATATGTAAAATGATGTAAATATTCAATAACTTAGAATGCTTCAAGTTTAATGCATGCATCTCTTTAGAGCAAAAATAAATTAATTGAAGTTACCATCATAAATTATTGTCTTTGATTCTATGTTTTTGGGCTATAAAGGAACAATGAATGTAATCTTAAGGGTTTGGGTTTGGAATTGGAGGGAGGACATTTTATTGCCTTCTTCATGCATGGAGATACAAATGGTTTATTTTTAAAATTTGTATGATAGCATACCACACTGTAAGTAAAATATATACTGATTAATTGATATTGTCACCTCTAAATATGCTAATTTTCAGAGTGAAAAATAATGTACATGCTTGCCACTAATATTTATTTTCTACTTATGATGATAGAATATAGTATGCAGTTTCTATCTCAATATCTGCTTTTAGTTATGTGGATGCCTTGTGGGCAGAATCCTTGCCATTTTATCGTTGGGTCCTCAGCACCTTGCATAGTGCCTGGCACACAGTCGGTGCTCGATAAATTTAGTTTGAAGTGAATTCACCTCAGATGCTTCTGGTGAATGGCTCTGTTCTCACTTGGAACTTGTGACTCGTCTTTTCACATAAACATTGTCAAGTAATACTTGATCTTGCAGAAATAACCATAAGGATCCAAAGAACATCAGCTCTTTATGTTCATTATAAAAATTTTATTTTAGGCAAAGTGCACATTGCTTTTAAAAGCAAACATTATGTCCTATGTTTGTGTATAGAAATGACACTACTAAGACATAATTAGAGTTGTGCTTTATGTATATACATATATATATTTTTTTTTCCTCCAGATTGGGAATGAGTCTTTTCTGAATTATCCATGATTCTACTTCTATACATAAGACATACCTAGGCAAGATACCTACCTGACTGGCATTCAGAATGTAGTATTCTAAAATCTTTGAACACACACACACACACTAAGGGACAATGTAAAGGAATGAAAGAACAAATGAAAGACTTTCACAGAGATTTCAGTTTATGACTGAATCCTCATTAGACAATGTCATAAAATCAAGTGATTTTTCCAGACATTGAATCTGATAAGTTGAGCCCACACTTCATGTACTCATTTTTCATCCTTAGTTTTAGAAAATTACCTCTGTCAGTTATTTATGGACATCTGGTATAAGTTATAACTGTACCTAGAATGTATTTGATAGATAATCTAAAAACAGTAGAAGAGGGTAGTTTATTTTACTTAAAACCATTGAAGTCATTATTAAGTCACCTGGATGAATCTTGAAACACAGTTAGCTGCCAATTTTACAAACCTTTAATATACCAGTGCTCTGGTGCACAACCTCAAACACATGTAAATAGAATGAATTCTTTTCTTTTAACTGCTGAGATATTAAATGTTGACTCGCTGAGAACGTTGTTGGCAAATATCACTGGTGAGAAATATGTTATTATTGTCAACTCAAAACATATTCTGTGATAGGGACACTCAACAAGCGAGCTTTCCAATATGTGCATAGTATTGGCAATACAAATAGCTAATATATAATTAAACTCTAAATTATCAGCTGCTCCCTGTCTATGTATTTGAAAACCTTTCAAAAAGGCTTTGCCAAACCTGTGGACTTTTACAATAAAAATGCTGCATCCTAATACCTAGTGGCATCTCAGTGATCTAGCTGTACTACTACTTTGTCTTAAATACTGTGATTTGTCCTTTTTATCTCAGTCTCTAACTTTCAGTACCCATCTTTTTCAGTATCCTTATATGTAAGCTGTGTAATTGTGTAATTTTCATGATGAATCAATTCAATTACAATTAAGGGTTGTATTTGAAGTGTTGTATGAAGAAGAAAGACAAAAATAGCATACAGGCCAGCTCAAGTTCCAATAACCCTAAACATTAGGTGGAGTTAAGATTATGAAATAGTGTCAGAAAGAGTTGGGATCAAAACTGTAACAATTACACACAAATTGTCTTTTTCCATTTACTCATGTTGTCTAAGCTTTCATTTTAAAGGCCATAAATTAAGGGAAATTTTTCTCCATGTGGTTGTCCACCAGTTATTTGTCAATTTGTTTGCCTGTGCTAGCTTACATGTTGCTTCCCATCGCTGTTTCTATTATCCTCATGGTCATCCTTGGAGTGCAGGTTATAGTAGAGCTTCTAGGTTATATTGTAACCTGAAGAAAGGCCGGGTGACCTGCTTTTGAAAATTAACCAATAAATATCTTAGGAATCACAAGGTAACATGGTTGAAAATAATGCTGAGCGAGACATGACCAACTCTCCGTGTTGAAGGGTATTAAAATACATTGCCCACAATTACAATAATTGTAAAGATGATACAAGTTTGAGTAATACTTATTTTTGTTTTACATGAATCATCATGAGTTGAAGACAATCTGTAAGCGACTAACAACAACAACAACAAGTAGAATTCATAAAACAGTTGCAGGATCTCCCCTTTACTCCAGTGGATGTTCTACTTCCCTGCTCCATCTACCCTTCTTAAAGTGAACTTTCCCAAAAGAACCTAGAGGTATCCACATACATTACAATGTGATTATCTAGTACAAGATTCAATTTTTAAAATTTTTTATGTTGTTAATGGTAATATACACGACAAAACATTTACCTGTTAAACAACTTCCAATGCATGATTCAGTGATTTTACATTCTACCAATTGTGTAATTATTCTCTTCCTTTTTCCCAAGTTGTTCCTCCCCCACTGTTATAAACTCACTACCCTCTTTAATGTTTACATACCTTTTCAGTTGTTGTCAATTAAAACCCATATGAATATTTTTATTGGGATTTTTGAGAAAGTTTACAGAAAAGATGGGCTTTCATTCATTCATTGATACTGCTTTTCCTCTCTCCTTCTTCCCAAAGATGTTTTGTAAAACTTTTTCCAGATTGTTAATTGCATACACACAACATCTAATAAACTAATCCTTTCCTTTCATTCTCCCCTTCTAATTTAGTATTCATTTTCTCTCCATTTTTTTTTCCTGACCATCCTATTTTTAGAACAGTTGTCCCAGTCAATATTTGTCTTTTGTGACTGAGATATTTTACTCCGCATAGTATCTTTCAGACTCATCCATGTTGTGTAGTATTTTACAAGTTCTTTTTTTTTTTTCAGTGCTGCATATTACTCATTATGTGGATGTACCACAGTTTTCTGATCCAGGCACTTGGCTGCTTCCCTCTCTTCTATTGTGAATAATGGTGCAATAAAGACGAGTGTGCACACATCTGTCTGCATAATGACTCTAATTTATTTAGGGTATATTCCAAGTAGTAGGATAGCTGGGTCAAATAGCATTTCTATTTCCAACGTTTTGAAAGAAATACAGCTCTTCAAAGAGCACAACTGTCAAGATATACATTTTTTACTGGTTTAAAGGCTGCAGGGGCTATTGTTGGTTCAAGATTTGAAGATTAACAAAAGACAATAACTCCGGGAGTGCATCTAGACTCAATTGAGTCAAAGTGTTTGTTCTTCATTTTCCCCTTTGAATTGGGATTCTTCTGTAGAAACTGTGTGATTAAAATGTTCATTAACAGTAGCCGAGTGTCAGCCATGTACACAAGTCCTGTCAAGAAGAATGCAGTTCTTTCCTCTTTCTAAGGCCATCCATCATACATCCTCACTTGTTAAAGACAGATAATGATTACTTTTAATCTTTTTAGGTTGGATCACAACATTCAAGATTTTAAGATTCTAAGCATTAGATGATGAAGTAGAAGTTATAATAAAATATTTGTATTGTAAATTGTTTTAAGATATTCCTTAAAATGGATGTCTATCTATAAGGGAATTTTTCATAAAATATCACTAAAGAAATGGAAAATACAGAGAGGTACAAAAGAGTGCATGTAAATCACAATTACAGGGAAGAAGTGAGAAAAGTGCAATTACATTGTGAGTTTGGAATTAATGCTATTGATCAAAGCATGTGTGGAAGATTAAATGAAAATTAACATGCTCATAAACTTTCACACAAGTCATAATAAAAATCTTTAATAATCTTTTATTAAAAATAATAATGAATTCAAGATATTTCATAAATGTTGTAAGGCCAAATGACATTTCTCTGTAACCCCAAAAGTAAGCTCTAGTGTCCTAGTCTAGAAAGGAGTTACACCCTTTTAACCCAAAGACCATCCCACAGCTCCACAGGAGAATTATGAGCCATATAAATATATGTGATTTAAATCCTCAGAAACTCATTGGAGAGTAGGTTATGAGTGTGTTTCAACTTGATTCCAATGAGTCAAGTACTGCTAAAATTTAAAAACAGCAAATTTACTTAAACTAAAGCCCTTTGCAAGAGACAGAATTCTACCTTTTTAAGAACTTTGAAAAATTTTTAAAGGATAATAGAGTATAATCCTCTACATACACACATCCTAACCTTCTTCTGTTGACACTTTTGTAAGTTCCTGAATCTAATTTAACATCTACTTTTAAACTTCTAAACATAAGAATAACCTAGTTCTCATTCAATTTTTCCCTACTAGCTTATTTACAAAATTCTAATACATTTTCAAGAAAAAATTAAATTTTCCTCACCCCTTCCCATCAAATTGTACAACCCCAAGGTTAATATCTCCATCCCCCTGCATATCCTTATTCTTCTGCTTCCAACCTCTCCCACTCCTCTTGGATCCTTATACTTATTCCACAATAATGGTTTTATACAATATTTATCCTTGTGGGACTGAGTTCGCTCATCATAATGCTCTCCAGTCCTTCCCAAGTTAGGTAGTAATTTACAAAATCATTGCTCTTGTGTGTTGGATAGTATCCCATTTGTGTGAATGTACTATAATTTCTCAATCCATTCATTTGTGGTTGGACATTTGGGCTGTTTCCATGTTCTTGTAATGGTGAATAATGCTGCCATTGAACACTGGTGTACAAATCTCAGTTCATGTCTCAGTTCTCATTTACTCAGGGTATATTCCAAGTAGAAGAATAGCTGAGTCATATGGAATTTATATGTTCAGCTTTTTTAGAAAGCCCCAAACTGCCTTCCTGAATGGTTGCACCATTTTACAATCCTACCTACAATCTATAAGAGTTTATTTTTTGCCACATCCTCTCCAACATTTATTGCTTGCTGCCCTCTTAAACTTTGTCACTGTTACTGGAGTGAGATAGTATCTCATTGTGGTTTTGATTTGCAACTCTCTTTAATTTTTATGAGTTGCTTAAACCAATGCTTATTACTTGAGTTACTATTCAGCTTAAAACTTTTATTTATTCTTAGAAAAATTTCTATTATTCTGACTAATAGATTTGCCCAATGTAGGGCTATCTTCTTTATTAGATCTTGACTTTACTATTGTTTTAATTGCAATAATACAGATTTAAATTTTAATTTAATTTTTTTATGTTGTTTATTAACAATTAAATATTAATCTCATATAGACAACTATGTAAAGTACAGGTAAAGGAAGGGGGGAAAAAGTTGTATCTTGCTTCTCTAAATAACTAGGGCTGGAAATTCATATTTGATTCCTATGCAATTCCCAGCCTCTGAAAACTCATTGGAGGCTAGGCTGTGAGTTGGCTACAATTCAGCAACAAGTAGTGAGTGAGCAAATCTTACTTAAGAAGAATAATTATGAATGAGGAAAACCTTGTTTTTCTCACCAAATGGGGGAAAATTGACTGGACCATAGTTAGAGATCCCAGGTCACATATGGACATTACATCTTGCTATGGACTCTTTCTTTTACTTAAATGAATGGGTTTATCATGGTAACTATTTCTGACATTCTTTGTTTTTATCAATATTTTGCTATTTATAATGGTCTAAACTGACTCTTTATTATAGTCAGATTATATTACTGGGAATCTGATGTCCAAGCTCTGTGAAATTCTGTCATATCTCCACATAGCTGTATTGGTTCATTTGTCTCTTTTAGAGTCATCTTCCATAGATTATCATATTCCTGAAGTACCTTTATCCGCTCACCAAACTGAACAGAATCTTATTAAAGATGACTGGCTCATGAAGACCTTCCAGTTTGACTGAAGTACAATATGCTATTGTCTTTTATCTCTTCAAGTATTTGATGCAATCTCTGAGTGGCTTCAATCCTAATGTTTGTCCTAGCTAAACACTAATACATTTATGCAATCCTCTTTGTAAACAAAATTTAAATGAACAATTCTATGACAAGAATCTGACATAAATAATGCACTATTAATTTGCATCTTATATGAGGTTATTTATCTTCTGTCTCCTTGATATATCAATTTTTCTCATGAGTTTCTCTGTCAATTTTTATCTTTATTGAACCCGAAAATAAATCCCTCATCAAAGAAATTTTTAATAGAGCATCTATAATATAAATTCTATATAATTATAGTAAATGTGCAATGTGAATCTCAGAGGCCTGTGAGTGCAGAAAGAAATATATTTCAGTGCATTTTTTTCCCTTCAAATTCCCATAATATGATGTTGTTGTTGTTGTTGTTGTTATGTGCCGTCGAGTCACGTGCGATTCACAGCAACCCTATGTACAACAGCCCTGAAATCTGCTCTGTCCTGCGTGAATTGCACTGTTTCTCAGACACCCATTCCAAAAAGCCCTGTCACTGAATCAATCCACCTCATAGAGGGCCTTCCCCTCCTGTGCTGTCCTTCCACCCTCCCAAGCATGATGTTCCTCTCCAAGGACTTGTCCCTCCTTACAACATGTCCAAAGTATGTTAGACGGAGCCTCAGAATCCTTGCCTCCAGGGAGCCGCCTGATGAATCTGTTTGAATGATAGAGGAGTTAAATAAGAATACTAATAACCAGGATTAAATTGTACACACATGGTTACAGTAAAAATTAAACATAGTTATAGTTTTATTTCTAAGCAATAAAAACATTTAACTGCATATTATGCAATTCCAGTTCCTGCTTTCAATTTTTTTTCTTATTACAAATTAAAACCATGTTGGAAATTTGATATCTATGTCTATATATCTATATATCTGTATATCTGTATATCTGTATATCTGTATATCTGTATATCTATCTATCTATCTATCTATCTATCTATCTATCATCTATCTTTGGGAGGCAGTCTACTATATATTCAATACACTTCATCAAAACAATAGCTCAAAGGTATAGGTTATTCTTCAGTCATCCTTATTCACTTTCCAACTTTCAGATGCATATGAAACATTTAAGAAT
>NW_006399947.1:5977617-5978852 GCF_000299155.1 Elephantulus edwardii
GACAAAGGTGTGTCTGATCCAGACTATGATCCATGCAGTTATTGCTATGCATCACAAAGCTGGACAATGACTAGACATGATAGAAGAAGAATTGATGCCTTTGGGCTGTGGTGCTGGAGAAGAGTACTGAATATATCATGGGCTGCTAAGAGAACAAATAAGTTCATCCTAGAGAAGGTGAGGCCAGGCTGCTCCTTGGCGGCAAGGATACTGAGGTTTTGTCTGACAGACTTTGGACATGTGGTAAGATGGGACTAGCCCTTCCTTGGAGAGGGACTTCATGCTTGGGAGGGTTGAGGGACAGCACAAGAAAGGAAGACCCTCTATTAGTCAGATTCAGTGACTGGGATAATGAGGATAGGTGTGTCAGAGACAATAAGATTGACACAAATAGAACAGGGTTTAAGGAAGTTGTACATAGTGTCACTATGAGTCATAGGCAACTTGATGGCGCATAACAACAAAAACAACAACAACAATAACAGTAATAATTATATATGTATGTATGCGTGTGTTCCACAAGACAAGGTTAAATATGCTTGTATAGGGTCACTATGAGTTATAATTGACTCAGTGACACCTAACAACAACATGTGCCCCACACCATGAATTATATGAAAGGTGCATGAAATAAAAGATTCAGCTTCACAGAATTTAAAATATGTTTGAAGATATAAGACAAACCAAGAGCTCAGTGTATCATAACCACCTGCAACCAGTATCCATGGCCTGGAAATATTGCAAATAGACAAAGAAGAAAGGGATAGTAAGGAAGAAAAGTAGTGAAAGCTATCATTAGAGAGTGACCACCTTGTATATAAAGTCAACATGGCCTCTTAGAGCACCTTTGTATTTTAAGACCAGGGCCTTGTCTCCACTTTGCAGACAGGGTGAAAAGGTTGGATTGTGAAAGGTGAGCTCTTTTATTTTGGTTGAGGGTGGGTGTGGAATGTTTGGGTTTTGGTTTTTTGTTGTTTTTTTTATCTATTTAAGATGCTTTTTTAGAGTCAAAATGACCTCATGGAGGGCCTTTGCATTTAAAATTTGGAACTTTTTTAAGTAACATTCTTCTAAGTGGTACAGCACTGGCCTGTCAATTTGATGTATTCAGTTAACCTGTGATTGCTGTGATGCTTAATTCTGTGTCACTGGTGTGCCAAATGTCATATTGGTTATTTATGATGAAAAGTGTTTGGTGGAGTTCCAATATTAAGATAGGTTAGAAAGCAGAGGTG
>NW_006399947.1:5978952-5980424 GCF_000299155.1 Elephantulus edwardii
TGCCCCACACCATGAATTATATGAAAGGTGCATGAAATAAAAGATTCAGCTTCACAGAATTTAAAATATGTTTGAAGATATAAGACAAACCAAGAGCTCAGTGTATCATAACCACCTGCAACCAGTATCCATGGCCTGGAAATATTGCAAATAGACAAAGAAGAAAGGGATAGTAAGGAAGAAAAGTAGTGAAAGCTATCATTAGAGAGTGACCACCTTGTATATAAAGTCAACATGGCCTCTTAGAGCACCTTTGTATTTTAAGACCAGGGCCTTGTCTCCACTTTGCAGACAGGGTGAAAAGGTTGGATTGTGAAAGGTGAGCTCTTTTATTTTGGTTGAGGGTGGGTGTGGAATGTTTGGGTTTTGGTTTTTTGTTGTTTTTTTATCTATTTAAGATGCTTTTTTAGAGTCAAAATGACCTCATGGAGGGCCTTTGCATTTAAAATTTGGAACTTTTTTAAGTAACATTCTTCTAAGTGGTACAGCACTGGTCTGTCAATTTGATGTATTCAGTTAACCTGTGATTGCTGTGATGCTTAATTCTGTGTCACTGGTGTGCCAAATGTCATATTGGTTATTTATGATGAAAAGTGTTTGGTGGAGTTCCAATATTAAGATAGGTTAGAAAGCAGAGGTGAAATCTACTTCCTACACAATATGCCTCAGAAAACTCTGAACTTAGAGAAATGATAATAGTTATAGAAAGGGTTCAGGTGTTTTGTTCATAGGGTCGCTGAGTTGTGTTCGCTTCAATGGCTGTCAACAACAACAAAGAGTGGCACAGGACTAAGTGACATTATGTTCTATCATACATCAAATTACTATGAGTTGGTACCCAATAACTACACCAACTATATAAATACAGTTAACTGAGTTCTGGAAGAAAACATGCAGTCTTTTGAAAGGGGTAAATGAAGGGCAATTAATAAAAGGTTACTTAGAAAATGTTGTGTGCAAGGTTTAGCAGCACAAGAAAATCATTAGTGCCTGTATTAATTTCTTAATACTGCTGTTACAAACTACCACAAACTTAACCTAAAACAATACACATTTGTTAAATTACAGGTGTAGAAATTAGAAGATGAACTAGCTAAAAAGAGATATAGAATGATTGTGCTCTTTATAGAGATTCTTGTTATTTTTGTTGATTGCTGTTGAGTTGAGCATGACTTACAGTGACCCTATAAGCAAAAGGCCTAAAGCCTTTCTATAACTATTGTCATTTATCAAAGTTCATAGAGTTCCCAGAGTCATGCTGTGTAGGAAGTAGATGCCACTCCTGCTTCCAAAAAGGTTCTTGGGAAGAAAATTTTTTTCCCCAGATTCTAGAAATATCTTAAATTCCTTAGTTTATGGTTTTCTTCTGTGTTTAATGCTGTTGTTGTTGTTATGTGTTATGTGCCGTCGAATTGTTTGCAACTCATAGCGACCCTATGTACAACAGCCCTGAACCCTGCTCTATCCTGTGC
>NW_006399947.1:5981079-5983397 GCF_000299155.1 Elephantulus edwardii
TCTTGCTCAGTTTCAGCAATCAGGGTTGTGTCATCTGCATAACGCAGATTGTTAAATTGTTTCATTAAAAAAAATAGAACACAACAATAACATCCAAGTCACTGTCATCATGTTAGTTCTAACTTTTTCCAAGGCTGTAAATCATACTGGGAGAAGATTGCCTATGATTTTTCCTTAGAGCAAACTGGTGGACTCAAACCACTGGAGACAGAGAACTTTGGTAAGCAGTGCCACCTGTTGAGTAAGCTTACCAGAGCTCCTCATGCCAGCAGTGTGTCACTAAAACTTTTCTGTTACCACATATCTCAGATTGATATTGACTGTCTTACAAGGTTCTCTAATAACATTGAATCTACTCTTATAATCAGGAACCATCTATATTTCCTTAACTCATCTATCTCTGCAAATCCCTTTTTGCCAATGAAAGTCTCATATTCAAATATTCTAGGTATTACACAGGGACATTTTTCATTGGATCACTCTCTTATTGCTGTCAATTCAAAACCAGCTCACAGTTGTCACACTAGGGGGATTTCAGAGACTGTAAGTTGCATCAGAGAAGATTGACCATCTTTCTCTGACAGAGCATCTTGTGGAATTGAAATATCTGCTTTAGGATTGACAATAAAATTCCTTACCCATTGGGCCACCAGATCTCAGGGAGTCATTATTCTATTCACCATATTACAAGGACCTTAACAAAGTATTACACAGCAAAGTCTTCAAATAAGACCTATGGTTTTAAATAAATTATGAATCAATCACAGCCAAATAATGTATACACAGGCAGGAAAGAGAAAGAAACATGCTTTTCCTGGTTTTTTTCCTTTTCTCTTTTCTTTTCTTTTCCTTTCCTTTCATTTCATTTCTCTCCTCTCCTCTCCTTTCCTCTTTTCTTTTCTTTCTCTTCTTTTTATCTTTTCAATATAAATCAGCCTATTTGTCAGAGATCAATAAATTCTATAGGTAAAGAAAGCCTAAACAGATTGTCCTTATGAGACACATAGCATGATGGGGAATGTGAAGAATGAAAATCTTCTTTTGAAACTTATGCAGACTTCTCCACCAAAGATGATCACATGTAGTGAGCAAGAAAGTTTCTTTGTCATCATCACTAGTTATCATAACAAGTCATTATAACTCTGTGATGGTGACATTTAGCTTTTTTCAATTGGATTCGTATCTTGTAAAAAGAAAATCATTTTTATAGTGAATTGTGTTTAAATTCTAAAAACCAATATACTTTATATTCCATTCAATATGAATGGGTTAACAATTGGCTTTAGAAAGGCCAAGTAAACAAATGCCTGTATAAAACTGCTTTCTAAAAAAAACCCAAAAAACAAAACAAAAACAAACAAACAAAAAACCCTGCTTTCTGGGAATTACACATTCCTCTTTGGAAGTATCATGACAGTTGTGTCAAGTCATTTAGTGGTTTACATTCCAAAGCTGCCTTTAGCTTTAATAACAAAGGTTACACAGGGTGAGCCAAATTTTCTCATCTGGTGGCATTGAACTTCTGCATCATTGAGAGCCCAAGGGTATAATTCTATATTGAGCTCAAAACTAAAAATAGGAAAGAAACTTTTCTATTTATGTATACAGAATGCCTACAGGGACAATTAAAATTTAATTAACACAAGTTAACCTAAAATTACTATAGTCAAACCATTTGGAAAACATAGTGGTTTGATATGGACACTCTGATCACAGGATGCAACAGGGTATAAGAAAAACTTCCTCATTACATACTGCTCTCTCCTTTCATAAATCAAAGAAAAATATGTGCTGCTCATTAGAACTAACTTTTAAAATTGTTGAACATAAATCTATTGTCATTGAAGTAGTTCAAACTTACAGAGACTGTAGGTCAAAATAGAACTGACCTATGAGGTTTCTAAGGCCAGAACTTTCATGGAAACAGGCCATCACATTTTTCTCCTGTGCAGCAGCTGCTGTGTTAAGAGTCCTTGACCTTTCTGTTAGCAGCTGAGCATTCTGATCATTTTGCAACTAGACATCCTTCTTTTGAACAGAAAAGAAAGATTAAATCTGCTTAGATCTTAGGGAGCTCTAGTGGCATAGTGGCAAGAAGCTGCATTGCAATGCCAGTTCTAGGCCATCAGTTGCTCTGTGGGAGAAGGATGGGCAATCTCCTCCTATGCCATTAACTGCCTCTGAAAACCCACCAGAGGATCAGCTATGGGTCAATTCTGACTCTGTGGTACACAGCAACAACAATCTTAGATTTGATTCTTCTTCTTTTTTAACCATTTGATGATTTCTACATTCTATTGAATCTTTTTTTTTTTTTT
>NW_006399947.1:5983837-5985516 GCF_000299155.1 Elephantulus edwardii
GCATTGCTCTACAGAGGTAACTCGTGGTTGCTGTGATGCTGAAGCCTGTGACAGTGATGTGCCAATCGTGGTAATGGGCACCCATGGTGGACAGTGTTGGCTGGAGCTTCCCGACTAAATCAAGCCTGGAAGCAGGAGCGGCATCCACTTCCCAAATGGCTTGTCTCCAGAAACTTTATGTACGAACAGTGCTCAGGCTGTTGTTCATAGGGTCACTATGAGGTGTCTACGGCTCGACGACACCAAACAACAACAATAATCATTAATATCATATGCAAGTAGAATTTTACTGAAAATTATTTTAAACACAGTTGAAAATGTACATCTGCAGGTAATACCAGAAATTCCAACTGGATTCAGAAGAAGCCATGGTACAAGGGATAGCATTGACGAGGTCAGCTTGAGCTTGGCCTAAAGCAAAATATACCAGAAAGATGTTTACTTCTGTTTTCTTGATTAAGCAGAGGTTTTAACTGGGTGGATCATAATTTCTGAATAGCATTCAGAGGAATGAGAGTCTCAGAAAAGTTAACTGTATTTGTATGAAATCTCTTCTTAGACAAGGTAATACCACATGGTTTAAAACTAGGACAAATGTGCATTAAGGTTGTAGCTTTTCTTTATAACTACTCAATTTCATTGTTGTTATGTGCTGTCGAGTCACATAACATAGTGGTCCTATATGCAACAGCTCTGAACCCTGTTCTATCGTAAGCCAACCTTATTGTTTTTGACACGCTTATTCCAGTTACCCCAATCACAAAATCAATCCATCTCACTGAGGGCCTTTCTCTCTTGCACTGTCCCTCCACCTGCCCAAAAATGATGTCCCTCTCCAGCAACTTGTTCCTCCTTGAAACATGCCCAAAATATGTCAGATGAAGCTTCAGAATCCTTGCCTCTAGGGATCAGCCTGGTTTCCCCTTCTCTAGAATGAGTCTGTTTGTTCTCCTAGCAGTCCATGGGATATTCATTACTATTCTGCAGCACCACAGGTCAAGGCATCAATTCTGCTATCATATTCAATGATCGTACAGATTTCTGATGCATAGCAAGAAATTGCAAAGACCATGGACTGTATCAGGTACACCCTGGTCTCCAAACTGACACCATTACTTTTCAGTACTCTGGAAAGGTCCCTGACTTTCCTAATGTAATTAATATTTTTATTTCCTGGCAGAATCCAAAAGCTATCAAGCAATATCATTAATATCACATGCAAGCGAGATTCTGCTGAAAATTATTAAAAAACAACTGGAAGAGCACATCAGCAAAGAACTGCCAAATATGCAGTCTGGGCTTAGAAGAGGCTGTGGTAATAGGAATATTATAGCTAATTTTAGATGGATCTTGGCTGACAGCAGAAAATACCAGTGGAATGTCTATCTCTGTTTCATTGACTATGCAAATACATTTGACTGTGTGAATCACAACAAACTGTGGCTGACTCTGAGAAGAATGGGAATCCCTGAGCACGTAATTGTGCTTAGGTGAAACCTATATTTTTTTCCAGGAGATAATCATCAGAACAGAGCAAGGAACCATTGCTTGGTTCAAAATAGAGAAGGGTGTACACCAGGGATGTGCAATATTTCCATATCTTTTCAATCTATATGATGAACAGATTATTTGGGAGGCTGGGCTCTATGAAGAAGAATGTAGCATTAGGATTGGAGGAA
>NW_006399947.1:5986081-5987223 GCF_000299155.1 Elephantulus edwardii
TCCTTGGAGTCAAGGATTCTGAAGCTTCATCTGACATATTTTGGGCGTGTTGCAAGGAGGGACTGGTCCTTGGAGAGAGACATCATGTTCAGTGGAGTAGAGGGGCAGCAAAGGAGAGGAAGACCTTCAATGAGAGGGATCAATTCTGTGATTGGAGTGGTGGGAATGAGTGTCTTTGAGATGACTCGGTTGGCACCGGATAGAATGGTATTTAGGGCTCTTGTACATAGGGTCACTTTGAGTCACAAATGACTTGACGGTACATAACAACAGCAACATAGTGAGCGGTCTTGTCCATACTGTTAACTATGAAATGCAAAAGTGAAAAAAGTTGTAATTCCATAGGTGAAAAGAAGTAGGTGGGTTAAAACAAGTTTAATCACAAATTCTTTAAATAATCCCAGTCATGCTATATGGAAATATTGCCTTATCCAGAATATTTTCATTCATTTTATTTTATTGACCCTTTAAAATAGAAAGTGTAGAAAATACTGGATCATGGAAAATCCTAGGATAACACATTATTTCATTAATAAAACACAAGTATCTGATGGAGTTGTTAGTTTTTCCTTAAAAAATATGTTTTCATTTTATTTGTATAATGTCATACTCATTATGAGCATATTTTAATTTTCAGCAACTTTTCTGAAAGTCCAGACTAGAGAATCTAGAAGCACTCTGAATTATGCTTTATATTAAGTATTTGAACTCTCAGATTTTGTGTTAGTGGGTTAGTAGTAAGTGTTATTGTTAGATGTCATCAAGACTATGATTCATAGTAACTCTGTAAACAAAAGGTTGGAAATTTGTCCTATCCTCAACCATCTTCACAATCTCCACCAAGCACAAGTCCATTATTGATGTCACTACATCAATACTTTAGACACATGGCAAGAAAGGACGAGTCCACCGACTGATAAAAAGTATTTGGTAGTGACATATCAGCTAAGGGAATATATCCAGAATTTATAAAATACTTGAGCACCACAACAAGATAAAGGAAAATAATCCGGTAGAAAAATGGGCACAGGATATGAACAGCCACTTCACCGAAGACGACATTCAGATGGCTAACAAACACATGAAGAAAGCTCAAAATCCCTAGCCCTAAGAGAGATGCAAATTAAAACAACTATGAGATA
>NW_006399947.1:5987618-5988787 GCF_000299155.1 Elephantulus edwardii
AAGCTATGGTATATTTACACAACGAAATACTATGCTGCATTGAAAAACAAGGAACTCATGCAATATTATTCAAAATGGCTGACTCTGGAGGACATTATGCTGAGTGAAGTATCTCAGTCACAAAAGAACAAATACTGCATGATGCCACTGTTGTAAAACAGGACTGACCTTGGGTTTGGGGAGAGACTGAGAAAGATGGGTTCAACAATGTATACTTCATTGAAACAGATGAGGGAGAAAACTGTTTAAAGGGGATAATGTGATTAGGTATTTTTGTCATGACAGGAGTCTAGTGCAAAGGCTACATGGTGGAGTGGATCTGGGGGAGGAATTATAAAACAATGAAAGAATTTTTCTTTTACTTTTCCGAGAGAGTAGTGTACTGGGGAGGAGAGAAAAGAGGAACAATGAATGAATGGAAGTCCAAAGTCTCTGTAAATTTTTACTGAAATTAATAATAAATGTAGATAGATAGATAGATAGATAGATAAATAAGGGCGGCTGCTTGGAGAATTGGAGAAGGATGTCATGCTTGGCAGGGTGGAGGGACAGCACAAGAGAGAAAGACCCTTGATGAGATGAATTGATTCAGTGACTAGTGTAATGGAAATAGGTGTGTCAGAAACAATAAGATTGGCACAGGACAAAACAGGGTTTAGGGCTATTGTACATAGGGTCACTATGAGTTGAAGGTGATTCGACAGCCCATGTTAACAACAACAACATCAATCCATCGCATTGAAGATCTTTCTCTCTTTTATTATCTATTTCCCCCATTTCTGGGCATTCTGCCCTTTCACAAAGAAAAGAGAACACTCCCTTGGGCTTGAAAAAGCTTGTCCATAATCAGTCTTGTTACCACACTGGATGCATCAGCAGTGCCCATCGCCATCACTCTTTTTGGAGATCTGAACCCAACTCCCCTTCTATCAACTGAGGGCAATGGAGGGCATCACTGGCCCCTTCAAAATGGTGCTTGCTCATCTCTCAGGACCCAGTGACCTATGTTCAACTGCTATTCACATGGAGTCCTTCTCCATGCAGATACAGATACTGCCCAGCTTGAGATTTTCAGTGTCTCCCCGAGGTTTTCAAGGACCCGCAAGAACTCCCCCTGAACATCCCCTGACCCATACCAGAATATCAGAAGAATGTCTACTTATGCTTTA
>NW_006399947.1:5989752-5991213 GCF_000299155.1 Elephantulus edwardii
ATTTGTCCTTTTGTGACTGGGATATTTCACTCAGCATAATGTTCTCCAGAGTCAACCATTTTGAATAATATTGCATGAGTTCCTTGTTTTTTTAATGCAGCACTATGCAAGATCATTATTGTAGAATGTGTACAAGTATCCAAGGTGGAAAGGGGAGCAGAAAGGTGACAATGGGAAGTGTGTATAATTATAAGGTTGCACAATTTGATGGGTGGGTAAAGGAAAGGGGAAAGACCCTGTGTGAAAAACAATGTATATGAACTTCATAAGTAAACCAGTAAAAAAATTAAAATCTTACTAAAAAAAAAACTTGGAAAAACAAAAACCCTTAAAAGGACCAGGAGGCTGTTGTACAAACAGAGCAAGGGACCACCACATAGTTTAAAATTAAGAAGGGAGTGTGTCAAGGTTGTATTCCCTCTCCATACCTATTCATTCTGTGTGGTGAGCAAATTATTCAAGAAGTTTGACTCTATGAAGAGAATGCTGTACCAGGATCAGAGGGATGCTCATCAATAAGCTGTGTTATGCAGATGACAGAGAGCATTGCTTGCTGAAAGTGAGGAGAACTTGAAGCACGTGTTGCAATAGATCCTACCAAAAGTAATCTGCATGTTTAATGCAGTTCCAATCCAGACATCAAATTCATTTTTCAAGATCAAAAGGGAAATTGTCAAGTTTATTTAGAGAGGCAAAAGATCATGAATAAGCAAAACATTTCTGAGAAACAAAAATGAAGTGAGAGGCATATCACTCCCTGACTTCAAAACCTACTACTACACAGTGCTAGTAACCAAAACAGAATGGTACTGGTACAATGCCAGGCACATAGACCAATGGAACAGAATTGAGAATCCAGAAATTGACCCAGTTATCTATGGTCAACTGATATTCTAAGAAGAAATAAAACTTATCAAATAGGGAAATGGCAACCTCTTCAACAAATGGTGCTGGCAAAATGCACTGCTACCTGCAGAAAAGTAAAACAAGATCCACATCTCACATCATACACAGAAGTCATGTCAATGTGGATCAGAGACCTGGGAGTAAAACCCAAAACCATAAAGTTTATGTGAGACAATCTTGGGTAAACCTTAGAAGGCCCAGTCTACAGTATAAAGAGACTGCCAAATATAGCCAGAAATTCACAATCTGAAAAAGTTAAAATTGATGTATGGGACCTTCTAAAGATTAAATCCATGTGTACATCAAAAAGTTTTTCCAACAGGATGAAAAGAAAACCTACTGACTAGGAACAAACATTTGGCAATACCATCTCAGACAATAGTTTCTAGAACACTCCTGAGCCTCCACAAAATACTGACAACCCCAATACAAAATGGACAAAAGACATGGAAAGAACTTTTACAAAGGAAAATATATGAATATCCAACAGACACATGGAGATATGCTCGAAATCACTGGCAATAAGAGAGACGCAAATCAAAACCACAATGAGAT
>NW_006399947.1:5992183-5995937 GCF_000299155.1 Elephantulus edwardii
AAATAACACCCAAATGAAGAGGTAGAATATTATTCATTTTTCACTCTAACAGGAAGGATAGCTTCAATGATTTACTCTTTTAGTAAGCATTCATAATTATTGATATGATGATATAAAGTAAGGGGAGATCAACACACTGCAATTAAAGAAAAAGAAGACATAGGAAACTGCTCAAGAACTACAGACAATAGACCATTACAAGTAGAACCCTTCAATATCAACAATAATAATACACATTAACCTACAAGTGAACATATAGCCAAGGAGACAAGTTGAACAAATAGGGTTGAGATACTGTCTCTTAATTTTGCATAGGTCTGGCATATTACATTTTGTAATGAGTATTTGCATGCTCTTAATGTTCATGTTGATAGTAGAGCTAATAGGGAATTGTATTACATAAACCTGTTAACCCTAATCAAACACCTTAAGTTATTTATGGGTCCTCACAAATAAAATATCAGAAAATATCTGAGACAGCAAAATATTGTCCACAGAGTTTATAAAGTATATTCTATACTTATTTTGCTGAATAGCAACTGGGCAGTTAAAGATGCTACCATTGTTCTTCCTCTGTGTGAAGAAAAACTACATGGAAACAATTAGTCTATAGCACCAGTGGACGTTACGATTCTTAAATTACATATCTTTAAGAAAACTCCAAATCACTGGCAATAAGAGAGATGCAAATCAAAACCATAATGAGGCACCATCTCACTCCAGTAACAGTGGCAACATTTAACAGAGCAGCAAATAATACATGTTGGAGAGGATGTGGTGAGAAAAGAACTTTTATACATTGTTACTGGGATTGTAAAATGGTGCAACCATTCTGGAAGGTAGTTTGGCACTTCCTCAAAAAGCTGAACATAGAAAATTCATATGACCTAGCTATTCCACTATGTGGATTATACCCTGAGAATATGAGAACTGAGGCACAGACTGAGATTTGTATACCACTGGTCATAGTAGTATTATTCATCATCACAAGAACATGGAAACAGCCCAAATATCCAACTACAAAGGAATGGATTGAAAAATTATGGTACATTTACACAACGGAATACTATGCAGCAGGCAGGGGCAATAACTTTGTAAATTGTTATTTAACTTGGGAGGGACTGGAGAGCATCATGTTGAGTGAATTAACTCAGTTCCACAAGGGTAACTATTGTATAAAATTGTTATTATAAAATGAGTATAAGGATTCAGGAGGGGTGGGAGAGGCTGGAGGCAGAGGGATGTGGGTATGCAGGGGGACGGGGAATTGAACATTGGGTTGTACAATTTGATGGGTGGTGGAGTGAGGGAAAGTGAAAGAATTTGTTTGAATTTGTAATCGAGTTTTATAGATAAACTAGTTGTTGTTGTTGTTAAGTGCCGTCAAGTCACAGGCCACTCATAGTGACCCTATGAAGGAGACTCCTTCATCCTCTCTCCATGTTCATAGGGTTTCTGGAGGCAAGCTATTACGGAAGTGGATGCTACTCCTCCTTCCAAAAATAAACTAGTAGGAAAAAAAAAATAAAGTAGAACTACATGGTGCCAAGTTCCAAATACTAACTTCTTGTGTAGTGACCACAATTATAAGGTATTATAAGGTTTATAAGGTTTTGCATATAAACAAAACCCACTTTTAAAAAGAGACTGTTTTGATGGTCTAATTGAAGTTGATTGACTATGTCCTGGTCATTTCTTTAACCATCCTTTGAGCCTGGATCGGAATTCATCCTTGTGGTAGTTCTTGGAGAAAGGCATCCCGCTTAAAAAGATGGAGGGACAGCACACGAGGGGAAGATCCTGGGTACGATAGACTGACAGAGTAACTGGAGTAGTGGAGATAGTTACTGGAGTCAATGAGATGTGCTCAGGATAGAGCAGAGTTCAGAGCTTCTCTCCGTTCTGACTAGTTTATTACATTAGGCCATCATCATGGGATATAATGAAATATTCAACGTAACACATCATTGCGTAACGGCCAAACCACAAGAATAATGGCAAAGACAATTTGGCAAGTATTTTGGGTGTAGTGTGGAAGAGACATAATTTAATCCATGGCAGGTAATACAAACATTGATGTTATGTTTGTAAACTTATGTAAAATATACAGTGTATATTTGGCAAGCGAGATTGTTGTCCTTGTGTACAATTAAGTAGATTTCAGCTTATAATGATCTTCTACACATTTTTAAGATGTGATTGTTAGGGAGTCAAACATCTCTTAAGACTATTCTTTAGCAGAAGTGCTAGCAGGTTCTTATTAGCTGTACACTTTACTATTATACCATCAAGTCTCCAATTTGAAGAAGGTGCTCTTGTGACAGGTATCCTGAAATCACTTTTTCCTATACATAATAGCAATGCTTTTAGGCTATCATCCTCTAACCAGAATCACATGACGCTCTATGTCCTCAAACCTTGGACTGCAAGAGACAGTTCCCAACATCAATAGTCAAACCTTTAATAGTTAGTTTAACCATCTTATAGTTAAGATATTCTCACTTGTGTTCAAAACAAATCACAGCCTGCAACTTCTCTGGTCCTGATTCTCCTTAATATATAATTTAATACAAAAATTCATGGAAGCAGGAGTGGCATAAATTCCTAAACAACATGCCTTTGGAAACTCTATGAACTTGATAAATGATGATAGCTATAGAAAGGTTTCAGGTCTTTTGCTCCTAGGATCACTATGAGTTGTGCTCAACTTGACAGCAATCAACAACAACATAGAAAATCATAACGAAAATTTCCAAATTTGGTAGATAATTAAACAAATATGCATGTGTGCAGATAGATATATGGTTATGTAGATTGAATGCACATTAGTAATAATCACTTTGTTTTAGAAACTGGAGATTATTGATTATATTTAAATTCTTGGTTTTATCTATTAGTGTTGCTATCGCAGAGATATTACAGATGTATGAATTCAATAAAGAGAAATTCATGCTCTTATGATTTAGGGGATTGTAAGTCTAAATTCAAATTTTTGCTTCTAGGAGAGCACCAATTCTTTCTATCCTGGGTTATTCTAAAAAACTGTCTTTGTTTTCTACTGTCTGGTGTTCTATGCAGATGTTCGTGTGCCCCGGCTTTCTCTGGAGCGGAGGGACTTAGCAGTGCAAAAGAGTGAGCCCAAAAGAATACACTCTATTTCAGCTAATATGCGATTATACTGTGATCACTATCTCTACAGCATTCTTCTCTTTTTATCTTCCCTTTAACAACTCTGTAACACTCTTCTTACATCAAATCAAGACTATGATCTACTTAGCGCTAGTAGTTCCCAACCTAATTCTCTTACATCTAATTGACTGGTGAGATCTCAGATCACAAAATATGGAATAATTATACAATTATATAACTGCTTTTAATCTTGCTGTTCCACAAGAAACAAAATTCAAATTTCAATCTATCCCTATTGAATTTAAACACTATCTCAAGAATGAATTTGAGACCTTGAGCATAAATGAATAAAGACCAGAGGAGCTGTGGGAAAATATAAAGAATATCACCCAGGAAGAATGCAAAAAGTCATTACAAAGAGAAAAGATGAAGAAAAGACCAAGATGGATTTCAGAAGAGACCTCAAATATTGCATTAGAACACAAAGAAATCAAGGTAAAGGGAAGAAATCAGGAAGTTAAGGAACTAAACAGAAGATTTCAAAGGGCAGTTTTGAAAGACAAAGTTAAGTATTATAAAGAACTGTACAGAGATCTGAAGTAAAAAAAATTTTAAAGGACAAACA
>NW_006399947.1:5996267-6000865 GCF_000299155.1 Elephantulus edwardii
ATATGCAAGCAAAATCCTTATGAAGATAATCCAAAAACATCGGGAACCATTCTCCTTCAATTTCACAGCAAAACAGAATATATGATTTTCCGATTGAAAGTGGCCAATACTAGTCCATCTTAGCTCAATAAGCCCTAGAATGTTGAAGGTTATGCGTTCCATTTCATTTTTGACAACTTGCAATTTTTCTAGATTTCATACTTCAAAATTCATCTTTCAACCAAACCAGGACAATGGTGGCAGTGGCAGAAGTATCTGTCATGGCTGGAAAGTTTGTGAAACTGAAAAGAAACATTAATTGAGAGGGAAATGTAACATAGAACCAAAAACAGCATAATGTGGCCATTTTCAATAGCTATCCATGTGGTGTGAAAAATCGAGTGGGCAGAAGTAACAGAACAAAGGTCTTTATACAGCTGAAAAGGTCCAACAAAATCTTCCCTCAGTCCTCCAAATACTCACCAGGTGATAAGAAATGTTTCCACCCTCTAATCCTTCCTACCACCCCACCTTCTGCCAAGACACAGCTCTACTTCAAGACATGACCACATCATTCTGTTTCTGGAGGCAAAAGCACTCAAAGAATGACTCCTAGAGCCTGTACACTGTGCCACAGCTGGCTTGCAATCAGATCCTGGATTAGGAGGTTATATCCTCCGATTCAGAGGCATTCATTCTCTGACTAGCAAAGACAGCCTTTTTATCCAGGGTGACTAACTTTGGCTCTTCTGAGGCCAGCAGAAACTCCGACTCTGGCTAAGTAACCGATCTCTTAACATGCCCTGGACACACCTTTCCCATAACATGCATGTTTGCTTTATGATATCTTTATGTGTGCTTGTTTTGTAGTTTGCAATTTATAGTACAGTATTTATTCAACAGTCAGTTTACTGTATTAAAGGAATCACTTCCATCTTGCTCCTTTTTAGTATTTTGCATTCCAAAGAAAGGTGATCTGACAAAGTGCAGAAATTATCGAACAATATTATTAATATCACATGCAAGAAAGATTCTGCTGAAAATTACCCCAAAACGACTAGAACAACACATAAGCAGAGAACTATCAGAGGTGCAAGCTGGGTTTAGAAGAGGTAGAAGAGGTCTTGGTACTCAGGATATTATACCTAATATTAGAAGGATCTTGGAGGAAAGCAGGGAATACCAGAGGAATATCTATCCATGTTTCATTGACTATGTAAAGGCATTTGACTGTGTGGATCTCAACAAACTGTGGCTGACTCTGAGAAGACTGAGAATCTCAGAACACTTGATTGTGTTTATGCAAAACCTATACTTGGACCAAGAGGCAGTCATAAGAACAGAGCAGGGAAAGAGTACATGGTTCAAAACTGGGAAGGATGTACGCTAGGGATGTGTGTCCTATATTCATGACTTTTCAATCTACATGCAGAACAGATCAACTGGGAGGCTGGGCTCTATGAGGAGGAATGTGGAATCAGGATTGAAGGAAGACTCATCAACAATCTGCATTACACAAATGACAAAATTGTGCTTGCTGAAACTGAGAAGGATGTAAAGTGCGTGCTGCAGAAGGCCAAGAACTGCAGCTTTCGTTATGGATTGAAGCGCAATATCAAGAAAACAAAGATTCTCACCACTGGGTCAATTGGACCACTATTATGGATGGTGAAGAGATTGAGACTTTAAACAGTTTTAGTTTACTTTGCTCCACAATAAACATTCTTGGTACCAGCAGCCAGGAAATCAAGAGACAAATTGCATTGGGAAAGTAATTTTCCAGGGATATCTCCAGAGTACTAAAGAGACTAAGGTGTGCCTGATCCAGGACATAGTCTTTGTAATTATCTGCTTTGAATCAGAGAGTTGGATAATGACTAGGAAAGAAAGAAGGAAAATTTATGCTTTCGAGCTGTGGTGCTGGAGAGGAATATTGGATATACCATAGATTTCTAAGAGAACAAACAGGTTCATCCTAGAGAGGGCCGCTTCTTGAAGACAAAGATTTTGAAGCTTTGTCTGACCTATTTTGGACATATTGCAAATATGCAATATTGGACATACTGGAGAGGGACATCATGCTTGGGAGGTTGGATGGACAGCATAAAAGAGGAAGACCCTTGATGAGATTAATTAATTCAATGACTAGAGTAATGGAGGTAGATATGTCAGAGAGAATAATATTGGCACAGGATAAAGCAGGGTTTAGGGCTGTTGTACATAGGGTCATTGTGAGTTCCAGGCAACTCAAGAGCACATAACAACAAAAACAACAACAACCTGTGGATGCTTGCTTTTTTAACAATTGGCTCTTATAGGTACAGCACTTGTAGGTTAGTTTGTTACACTGAGGTATCTTAAGCTTTCTTATGAAGCTGGAAAGCTGTGACGCTGATGTTTTAAATACCAGAGAATCATCAAGGTGGCCAGGTTTTAGCAAAGGTTCCTGACAAAGACTAAGAATCAGGATTGGCCAACCACTTCTGAAATCCAGACATTTGAAAACTCTATGAATTGCAAAAGAACAGTGTTAGATGTAATAGAAGTAGAGCTCCTCAAATTGGATAATTACAATAGGGGGCCATAATTAAGTTAGACAGTTGGTGTGACAAATACCTGAGATGTTAAAATACATTATATAAGATCATTATAAACAATATTTTTTCTTAAAGAAAAATAATTTTTACTTAAAAAAATATCATCCAGTAAAATAGACTTCGGTGCTACATATTATTTGCTAAGAAAGAAACCACTAAAATAATGTGTCAAAATGTTCTTTCAAATTCTCATGTTGTTGAGTATGTTCACTTTCTATTGTTTAAACACATTCTCCTTTTCTTTTCCCTCAGACCTTTCCTATTACAGATGGTATTTCAGGGAGCTATTTGAAGACACAACCCCTCCCACACCTCTACTTTCAGCTTTTTTATTTTTGAAAAATGCAAAAATTGCCATATTAAAACTCCAAAGGATAGAGTTCTTGTATTTCCATCATTAGAGGAACTCAGGTGACAATAGTCAATATATGATCCACCAACCTACAAATTTATTTCAAATGTTCCTGGAGTGACAGCTTCTAAAAAACTGGGTCACAGTGGGCCCTCCTCCAATTAGTCACATTGCTGTTAGGTCTATAACACATTCTTGCCACATTATTCTTTTCTAATTTGGTCCGCTTTAGAATGATTATACACTGTAATATTTTTTCTCCACAATGCAGAAATAGTAACTAAAGACTTTGAAGAGGACATAGTAGAGGTCATTTGTATAAATTATGATTATTTTCATATGGTTTAAAATCAGGAAAGATGTCAAGGTTGTATCCTTTCTCCTTTCCTTTCAATCCATATGCTGATCAAATAATTCAAGAAGGTGGGCTTTTATAAAGACGGTGGCCATCAGCATTGGAGGAAGACTCCTCTGCAATCTGCATTATGCAGATGCAACACTCTAGCTTGTAGAAAGTGAGTAAGAATTGAAGCAACTTTCGTGATGGATTACCCATCAAGAAAACAAAAATCCTTACCACTGGGCCAAAAGCAAAATAGTCAACAATTTCATTTTACTTGGTTTCACAAGTAACACTTTTGACACTGTTGTTGTTTTGTTAGGTGTCATCAAGTCAAATACAACTTAAAGTGATCTTAAGAACAGCAGATATGAACCCTGTTCTATCTTGTACTGCCTTTATCATCTCTGACATTCTTGAGTTAATTGATTGCAGCAGATGCTCTGTAAATCCATCATAACGGTGGTCTCTTCTCTTCCCCTGGTCATTTTCTAAGCATTACATTTCTCTTCAAGGAAAAGTCTCTCCTAGCAACATGTCCAAAGTATAAGAGACACAACTTTGCCATCTCTGACTGCCCTTTTTACTCACAATCAAGAAATTCAGTACTGCATCACACTGGGAAAATGTTGTCAAGAACCTCCCCAAAGTGCTGAAGAGCAATGACACCAACATAAAGACTAAGACTTCATCGAAGTTATGGTCTTTTGATTACATGCTATACATCTGAAAATTGGACAATGATGAAGGGTGACTGGAGAGAAATCAATGTCTTTGTGTTGTGTTATTGGAGAAGACTACTGAATATTTCATGGATTGCCAAAAGAAAAAACAAGCCTGTCTTGAAGAAGTATGACCGGGGTGCTGCTCCTTGGAAGCAAAGACTGTGAATCTTTGTCTCACTTACTTTAGATGTATTGTTCTGACAGGCCAGACCTGAAAATGTGGAGGACTAACTAACTAACGTAGGAGAGGAAGATCCTCACAATACGGACTGACAGGCAACTCCAACAAAAGCCTCGAGTGTATGGGAGATCGTGAGGATGGCACAGGACAAGGACAGGTTTTGATCTGTTGTTCAAAGGGTCATTTTATGTTGCCGTCAACTAGACAGCATGTAACTACAACAACAACAACAATTGTCTTTGGATGAATGACTAAAATTTGTCGAAAACAGAAAATAATTCTACGATTCAGAGTAAGGAGAAAGTCTGTGATCCAGATGCTCTAGTCTTAAATAAATGATGCATGTGGAGCAGCATAAATATCTGTAAATGTCAGTAGAGGTAAGGACAAAACTGAAAGGAAAGTGTGTAAATTAGTATTTTTT
>NW_006399947.1:6001277-6004106 GCF_000299155.1 Elephantulus edwardii
TAATTGCATGCTATGAGTCAGAGAGCTGGACAATGACTAGGGATGATAGAAAGATAATTGCTGCCTTTGATTTGTCATGCTGGAGAAGAGTGTTGAATATACCGTAGACTGCTAGGAGAACAAGCAGGTTTGTTTTGTAGAGATGAAACCAGGCTGATTCTTGGAGGCAAGGATTCTGAAGTATGTCGGACATACTTTGGACATGTTGCAAGGAGGGACCAGTCTTTAAAGAGGGAAATCATGCTTGGGAGAGTGGAGGGACAACTCAGAAGAGGAAGACCCTCGATGAGATGGATTGATTCAGTCAAGGGGCAATAGGGGTTGGTGTGTCAGGGACAATAAAGTTGGCACAGAATAGGGTAGGGATTAAGGCTCTTGACCAGGAGTCACAAGGGACTTGACAATACATAACAACAACAAAAACACCCCATTTAATCTTAAGCTTCGAAAGACTGTGATAAATCAGCATTCATCGGCAAATATTTTTCAGAATTCTCTGCTCTAAGCACACAGTGGTTGTGAAGACAATAGGATGAGGCAATGTGTTGTTCTTTTACATGTAGAATTACAGTAAATCAGAGGAGACTTTACGGCACAAAAGAACAACACTACCATTTTAAGAATTAACGATATTTCTGAGCTCACCAATTAAACTTGATGGAACAAATACAGTAAGTCAGAACAAGGGAAACATAATTATTTTTCTAAATAACAGTTCTAATACCTTTGAGTTTTACTACAATTCATTTCCCTTTAACCATCTTTATATATTAAAGATGAAAAAAATGAAGGTCTACAGAATTAATGTTTTTAAATTAGGTTGTTGGAGAAGAGTACAGTGTAGTCTTCAAGTTCTGTTGAAGCTTAATATCAAGGAGACAAAGATTCTCACCACTAGGCCTATTGGCAACACCATGATAGATGGAGAAGAGATTGAGGTTGCTAACAATTAAAGCTTGCTTGGCTCCACAATTAACACTCTTAACACCAGAATTCAGGAAATCAGAAGATGAATTGCACTGGAAAAATCTGTTATCAGGGACCTCTCTAGAGTGATGAAAAGCAATTAGGTCAGTCTAGAGACTAAGCTGCACCTAATCCAGGTCATGGTCTTCACAATTACTAGTTAAGCTCCAGTAAGTTGGACAATGGCTAAGGATGACAGAAGAAGAATTGTTGCCTTTGATTTGTGGTGCTTGTGGAGAGTCTTGAACATACCGTGGACTGTCAAGAAAACTAATAGGTCTATCTTGTTGAGAGTGAAACCAAATCTCTCCTTGGAGGCTAGGATTTTGAAGATCCATCTCACAAACTTTGAGCATGTGGCCAGGAAAGACTTGGTCTTGGAGAAAACCCAACATGTTCGCAAGGGTGAACGGACAGCACAGGAGAGGAATACCCTGGGTGAGATGGATTGATACAGATGAGGGTTGGTATTTCAGAATTAGTAAGACTACCTCAGGACAGAGAAATGTTCCGAGCTGCTGTACATAGTGTGGCCATGGGTCCAGGCAACTCAAGAGCACATAACTATAACAACAACTGTATATAATATTCATCATCATCACTCTAATTCAGAGATATCAATTATTCTTCTGTCTTTATTCACTCTCCAGTTCTTTACACCCATATGAGGCAATTAAAAATGCTAAGTCTTGGGTTATGCTTAATTTAGTCCTCAAATTACATCTTTTCTTTTCAACACCTTCAATTAACTTGAATTTAACTATCAACCTGTGGGAAATATTGGCAAGATAATTTGGTAGTTTTCTAATGACTTATGTTTTTATTTTAGTCACTAGACAATTAGTTTAAAATCACCACAAATATTATTCCTCATACATCTCCATTGCATTATATTTTATTTCAAGAATCTCCTCCAATTGAGTTCAACTGTTCTAAATGTTTTTTAGGGGTTTTTTTTCAGGGCTAGTTAATAAAAGTTGAGTGTCCCTATGGGACAGATGCCTTGCCTCATCACTTAACCAGAATAACTGGGAGATCTGAGCCTTAAGAATCTAAATTATTTCCACATTTTATTACTTTCTAGGGTTATTGCAACAAATTATCACATTTTGTTAACTTCAAAAGGCAAATGTATTCTCTCATAGCTCTAAAAATTAGAAATTGAACAGATTTTGATTCCTCTAGCTTATGATGCTGTTACATGTTATATACTAGAAAGTCAGAGCAAAGCCATAGCTCTCTGGCCGCTTTTCAAAGGCAGTTAATTGCCTGTGAAGAGACTGTGCATCCTCCTTCTGCAGAGCAGCTGGTGGCCTCGAACAACATGCCTTCGGGATTGTAGTGCAGCTGCTTGCCATTGGGCCACCAGTACTCCCTAGAGCTTATTCCGAGATTAGGATGTTGTTGTTGTTGTTATGTGCCATCAAGTTGTTTGTGACTCATAGCAACCCTATGTACAAGAGCCCTAAATGCAGTTTTATCCTGTGCCAACCTCGCTGTCTCGAACACATTCATTCTCACCACTCCAGTCACAGAATCGAACCATCTCATTGAGGGTCTTCCTCTCCTGCACCATCCCTCCACTCTCCTAAACATGAAGTCCCTCTCTATGGACCAGTCCCTCCTTGCAACATGTCCAAAGTATGTCAGACGAAGCTTCAGAATCCTTAACTCCAGGAAGCATTCTGGCTTCACCCTCTCCAGGACAAACCTGTTTGTTCTGCTAGCAGTCCATGGTATATTCAACACTCTCCTCCAGCACCACAACACAAAGGCATCAATTCTCTTTCTATCTACTGTCCAACTTTCTGATGCATAGCACGTAATTGCAAAGACTATAGCCTGGATCAGGTGTACCTTAGT
>NW_006399947.1:6004431-6005631 GCF_000299155.1 Elephantulus edwardii
AGCAGGGTTGTGTCATCTGCATAACGCAGGTTGTTGATGATTCTTCCACCAATCCTGATGCCACATTCCTCCTCATACAGCCCAGCGTCTCAGATGATCTGTCCTGCATACAAATTGAAAAGGTTATGGAGACATAATACATCCCTGAACGGACGGACCCCTTTCTTGAGTTTGAACCATCCAGAGTCTCCCTGCTCTGTTCTGAGTACTGCCTCTTGGTCCAGGTATAGGTTTCGCATTAGCACAGTCAAATGTTCTGGGATTCCCATTCTTTTCAGAATGAACCATAGCTTGTTGTGATCCACACAGTAAAAAGCCTGTGCATAGTCAATGATTGCTCCAACATTTCTTTGATTTATGGCAGCATCACTCCAATTCCTGCAGTGATCTTAATATGATTTCCTCTTCTATGTTTGTGATCTGTGTGTCAGCTATAAGGATACTTGTAGTTAAATTTAGGGACTCTACAATATGGTCTCATTTAACATCTTTATCTTAATTACATCTGCAAAAATATTTTTCCTCCAAAACAGTTACATTCATAGGTTCCAGAAGAGTGATATGCCATTTTAAAGAACATCAGTAAATCTACCACCGAAGCTGATAAATCAAGTTTATTAAATTAATAAACATTGAGTCCTTGAGTGACTGGAAAAAATATTTACATGAAAAAGTATCCCAAGAGACTGACATGAAATACTCTAAAAAGAGAGTGTTGAGACAGACTACTTGATATAATATAAGGTCATTATTGGGTCATTCTAGTTTGCTTAAAGCTACAGCTCTCTGGTGGTCTAGTGTTAAGAAGCTGTCCTGCAATTCTGGTGATACACTTTGCAAATCCACCAGCGACTCTGCAGGATAAAAATGGATCACCCCTTACGATGTGATTAACTGCCTCTGAAAACCTGCTGAGGGTCATTTATGAGTCGGCTCCAATTTGATGATACACAACCACAAAATGGTTTGCTTCATAAGTAATTATTACTTTGTAATTAAATTTAGCTGTTAAGTGCCATCATGTATACCCACTTATACTAACTGTGCATGCGTATAGTAAGGTGAGGTACTCCCTGGGTCTAACCCATACTTATGACTATGTTGTGGTTTTTATTTTATAAATTATTTATTTATTTTATTTTTTCTGTTGTTGGTGTTGCACACCATCAAATCAGATCCAACTGGCACAGGAGGAGATTG
>NW_006399947.1:6008411-6015261 GCF_000299155.1 Elephantulus edwardii
ACTTTGTATTGAGAACTGACTTACAGCTGGCCCATCAGTGAGTTTTCTGAAGCTATGTCTAACACAGGGCTGACTGTGCATCTTATTCCCCATGAAACAGCTAATGGATTTGAAGCGGCACAGAGGTGCTAACTTCAGGTTAGTAATACAACGTCCTGTGGACGACACACAGCATAAAGCTCCCTAGCAATTTATTGTTGTTGTGAGGCGTGAAATGGAAATGGACTTGTAGATCACCCTCCAGCAGCTTTTGCAAAGCAGGAAAATAAATGCACAGGCACTGATTGCCCATCTTTCTCCCGCAGAGCAGTTAGTGGACTCAATACCTCTACCTTTGGGTTAGCAGCCCAGCTTCTTATCACTACTAGACCACCAAATCTGTTGGTCATCATTAAAAACAAATATAACAGAGATCTTAGGTTCTCAAAGGTTAATATAGCACAATCTATTGTTTTGTCAATCTACGAAGAATTTAATGAGTAGGTTGATGTTTGAATTTGTGTGGCCTTGCAGTCCTCCTTGATTAAAGACATTATGAATAGAAATCTGAATTTTGTGAAAGTGAGAGTCTTTCAATATGGACATAAGAAGAATGTTTTCAAAAGAGGTAAGGACTGTATACATGAGGACTTTTCCATTGACAATTTCAATATTTCACAGAGACAAAATTTTTCAAATTTCTTTGATGTACAATAAAACTTTTTCAAGACAGTTGTTAATATTAGTTTAATAATTTTATTGTTGTTGTTATGTGTCATCAATTAGACTATGACTCACAGAAACACTATGAAAACAGATCAAAGCCTTACCCTGTCCTGTGCCACAGTCATAATTTGTCACATACTTCAATTCAGTAACTGCAGTCACTGTGTCAACTCACTTTGTTGAGGTTTACCTGTCTCTCTATGATCCTGGACTTTTTCCAGTATGAAATCTAATTTTGGATTTTATAATTTTTTTAGGATATATAGATTTTTCAAAGATATTACTAGATTAAATCCCTAATGCACATTGTTTTTAAAATTATTTTTTCCATGTTTTCATAGGTTATGAATAAATATGTATGAATATGTTAGGATTTAAGAAAGACTTAATTTCATAAAAAAGCAACATATATTTTTCAAAATTGATTGTAACATTTTGTAGTTCTACCTGGCCAACTGACTGGAAGAGATTGATGTTTGTTCCTATTCCAAAGAAAGGTGACCGACCAGAGTGAGGAAATTATTGAACAATATCATTAATATCTCATGCAAGCAAGACTCTACTGATAACTATCCAAAAACAACTGGAGCAAGGTGTCAACAGAGAACTGCCAGATGTGCAGGCTAGGATTAGAAGAGTTCGTGATACCAGGGTTATTATCGCTAATATTAGATACATCTTGACAGAAAGCAGAGAGTACCAGAAGAATATCTATCTGTGTTTCATTGACTATGCAAAGGCTTTTGCCTGTGTGGATCACAACAGTGGCTGACTCTAAGAAAAATGGGAATCCCAGAACATTTGATTGTGCTTATGTGAAACCTCTACTTGAACCAAGAGGCAGTAATCAGAACAGAGGAGGGAGACACTGCATGGTTCAAAAGCAGGAAGGGAGTCCTCCAGGGATGCATTCTGTCTGCATACCTTTACAATCTGTATGCAGAACAGATCATCCACTGGGCTGTATGAGGAAGAATGTGGAATCAGGATTGGAGGAAGATTCATCAACAACTTGTGTTATGCAGATGGTACAATCCTGCTTGTTGAAACTGAGGAGGACCTGAAGCACTTGCTGCAGAAGGTCAAGGACTACAGCCTTCAACACCACTGGGCCAATTGGCAACATCATTATGGATGTTGAAGAGATTGAGATTGTTAACAGCTTTAGTTTACTTGGCTCCACAGTCAACACTCTTGGTACCAGCAGCCAGGAAATCAAGAGAAAAATGTCATTGAGAAAGTCTGCTATCAGGGACCTCTCCAGTGTACTGAAGGGAAATGGCATCAGTATGGAGACTGAGGTGCACCTGATCCAGGTCATAGTTCTCACAATTGTTTGCTATGAGTCAGAGATCTGAACAATGACTAGGGATGATAGGAAGATAATTGATGCCTTTGAGCTATGGTGCTGCAGAAGAGTGTTAAATATATCATGGACTGCTGAAAGAACAAATAGGTTCATCTTGGAGAAGACAAAATTAGGCTGCTTCTTAGAGGCAAGGATTCTGAAGTTTAGTCTGACATACTTTGGACATGTTACAAGGAGGGATTGGTCTTTGGAGAGGGACATCATGTTTGGGAGGGTGAAGGGACACCACAGGAGAAGAAGACCCTCAATAAGCTCGATTGGTTCCATAAATGCCTTAATTGGGGTAGGTGTTTCAGAGACAATAAGGTTGACACAAGATAGATCAGGGTTTAGGTCTCCTGTATGTAGGGTTGGTTAATAGCACATAACAGCAACAACAATGTACAAGGTTTGAATATTTTATGTGCTCACATCATTCACTTGGGACCTGAAATGCTTGTTGCAGTAGGACAAGGACTGTAGTCTTCAATATGTATTAAAGCTCAACATCAAGAAGACAAAGATTCTCACGACTTAACCAATTGGCAGCACCATGATAAATGGAGAAAAGATTGTGGTGGCTAACAATCACAGCTTATTCAGCTCCACGGTCAACACTTTAACAGAAGCAGTTAGGAAATGAAAAGTAGAATTGCACTGGGAAAATCTGCTGTCAAGTACCTTTCCAGAGTACTGAAAAACAGTGATGTCAGTCTAGAGACTAAGGTGCACTCGATTCAGTCCACAGTCTTCGCAATTACTTAGTGTGTATCAGAGCGCTGGACAATGACTAAGCATGACAGAAGAAGAATCAATGCCTTTGAGTTGTGGTTCTGGAGAAGAGTCTTGAACATACCACAACCATCAGGCAAACAAATAAATCTTCCTGGAGATGGTGAAACCAAATTTCTCCTTGGAGATTAGTAGTTTGAAATTCAGTCTCACATACCTTAGGAGCATGGCTACGAGAGACTGGACCTTGGGGAAGGACACCGTGGTTGGAAGGGTGGGAGGATAGCATAGGAGAGGAAGACCCTCTATGAGGTGGACTGACTCAGTGACTAATGTGATGGGTATAGGTGTGTCAAGATCAGTGAGACTGGCTTAGAATAAGGAAACTTCAGAGCTGTTGAACATAGGGTCGTTATGAGCCGCAGGCAACCCAATGGCACATAACAATAATGAAAAAAAAATCAGTAATCAGTTGTCCTAATTCCTTTTCATTTTAGTAGTTTTGATGACTATCGTATTGGGTTTTTTATATTTTATTTTTTCATTTAACTCATTTTTAATTCACTTACATATTTAATTTGGGCAAATAAAATTGGAAGCTTAAAGAAAATCTGACTTGATTACTTTTGGATTTTGTGTACCACCTTCTTAAAATGTTATTTCAATTAAGGAAAGATATTTTCAAGAGTTAAATCTCTTGAAGGAAATTGCAATTCTTTCAGTCTATGAAATATAACACCAGATGGTCCATGTTCTAAAATTATTTCATTAAGTGTAATTCAATAGTGAAGAACAATTTCAGAGAAGCAGCATTTGGGAAAGAAGATCTGAGTGGTCAGATCACAGTGAATATTGTTAGTTCTTAATATAACCATACTGTCAATAATTTTATTTTTTTTCTGTTGCAAATAAATGAGATTATATAAATTAAGCACAATATAAGTATGAATATTACTATAAACTGGAAAAAAAATTATTGTTTCCCTGTTATTAGATTGTTTTCATATTTTTTACGCTATAAAGTATATTGTTTGACATTTAAAAGTATACAGTTACAGAGTGATTTATTAGCTAAATTGTTAGAGATTACTCCATTATTGTTTTAAAACTGTAGTGCATTTTGTCAATTTATTAAGTGAGTTCCAGGTTTCCTCACTTGCTCTACTATGTCTCTTTTTGTCCCCATTGATGCATGATTTCCAAAGAGATAACTGTTAAAATACATCACATAATTTAGTTGTCTGTAATAATTTTCCCACAACTCCACAACTCAAAGACAATGATTCTTGTACCATCTTTAGTTCTTGTCCAGCTCTCTGATTAATAGCAAGTAATTGAAAAGATCATGACTTAGATCAAGTGCACCTTAGTCTCTAGACTGACACGGTTGATCTTTAGTACTGTGTAGAGATCCAGCAGAAAAGCATGTAATATACTATGAGCTGCAAGACAATAAATAGTTCTGTTTGGGAGAGGGTAAAACCAGGCTGTTCTTCGAGACAAGGATTTTGAAACTCCACCTTACATATTTTGAGCATATTGCCAGGAGAGACTAGTCCTTGGAGAGAGATACCTTGTCTGGAAGGGTGGGGGGACCGTGCAAGAAAGGAAGACTCTGGATTAGATGGATTTATTCCGTGACTGGGGTAGAGGGGATAGGTGTGTTGGAAACAATGAAATTTTCTCAAGAAAGAGCAGGGTTCAGAGCAGTTGTACACAGGCTTGCTATGTTACAAGTAACTCAATGGCACATAACAACGGCACTTTTTTCATGGATAGCAAGAAAAAGATATGAGGATAGAGTTTACCTGCTATGTAGAATCTAGATATGTTTTTTTTTTTCTTCAGTTCATTCTTTTCCTTTTTCTTATTAAAATAGAAAAATATAAAATCTATCAATAAGTCAATCAATAGGAAAAAGAAGTTGCATACATATTATTCATTTAATTAAAGGTACAAATCATCGATTGAAGAAGGCTCCATAAATGATAAATATAGAGACACAATTTAGAAACTGTCTTGTTCTTTTTACTACTGCTTTATAATATGGTATTAATAGAGTAGTGTTCTTAAGTACCAATGAGCTTAGTACAACTCTAAATGATGTTATGAACAACAGATCTGAACCCTGTCCTATCCTATATCATCACTACTTCTGACACAGTTGAGCCCATTGTTATTTACTGTGTCAATCCATCTTATCGAGGGTCTTCCTTTTTTTGCCTGCCCACCACCTTTCCAAGTATGATGTCCCTTTCCAAGGAATAGCCTCTCCTACAGTTCTAGCCTCTCCTACAGTTCAGAAGGGAAGACTCAAGAAGAGATGAAGTGACTCAGTGACTTGGGTACTAGGAGTAGGTATGTTGGAGATGATGAGATTGGCTCAGGATAGAAAATAATTCATAGCTGTTGTAAGTAGGGCCGCTATGAGTTGCAGGCAAATTGATGGCATATACAACCATAACAATATGCCTAAATTAAGGGAGACGAGGCTTTGTCTGCTTAGCTTCCAAGTAGAACTCAGGTTACACTTCCTCTGAGACATATCTGTTTGTTCTTTTAGCAGTCCATGGGGTTTTCAACCTTCTTCTTCAACACCACAGCTCAAAGGCATCAATTATTCACCTGCCATTCTTATTCACAGTTCAGCTTTCAGATGCATTGCAAAGGATTTGAAAACCATCTTAAAATAAATTAATAGTCTCTAACTGTTGAACTCTATTATGTACACTTTATGTTATCATGTTACTGTTTTCCAAAATATTTCTTTCTGTTTCTTCATTTCTGTATAATTTCTTTTTATGATATTTTAAACTTGGAATCCAGGGATACTGACTTTTCAATTTTTCTGTTTTGTTCAGCTGTTCTTTAGTCTCACACCTTTCTTTTTTTTAAATAAAATTTTACTTAAACTGTGATTTTAATGAATATTCACAGAGAAATTAGATTTCCATTCATTCATTATTGCATATTTTAGTATCTTTCTCTCCCTTCTCCCTCCCCAGTTCACTTTATTTTTTGTTAAATATTCATCCATTATTGCATAATTTCCTACCTTCCCTCCATCCAACCCCTTTGCAATGATATACCTCTTATTCTGGGCTGTTGTCATATGTATAATTCCCAATGATATATTCCTTTTAGACAATTCTTTCTTTCATGTGTTCCAATGCAATGGTCATTATCTAGCCACTCTTACCCCATTCTCCTCCCAAACACCCATGTCAGACCTCCTTTATAACAGTGGTGCTATGAAGTATTTGCCCTTTTGTGACTGAAATGTTTCACTCAGCATGATGTGCCCCAGGGTGCTCCATGTTGTGTAAAGTTTTATGAGTTCATTGCTTTAAAAAACTTTGAAAGGTATATTATATTCTTCATTTTACAGGAAGAAATATAGATGATGTTTCTGCTGCTCCCATTGAAAATAAATTAATTTTATGCAAATTGATTTGAATTTTGAGATTTATGGACCATACACTCACCCCCTCCAAAAATTTTGAGAAGTTTTATTATTTAAATAATACAACCTGCTGGGAAGAACAGAGGAGGGTGCTAAGTAGCTATTAAATGTGAATTGAGAAAGCAAGAAAAGGCTGGGTGGGGTGTTTTGTCTTCTCTCTTTTTTTATTGATTTACATACAATCATTCATGTACATTGTGTTTCATTCATGCAAAATGTGTTTTATACAAATATTCATATACTTCATATTGGGGACATCATGCTTGGAACAGTGGAGGAGAAGTGCAAGAATGATATGGATTGATTCAGTGACTGGAGTAATGGGGGTAGGTTTGGCAGAAACGAAGGAATTGGCTAAGGATACAGCAGCTTTCAGAAATGTTCATAGGGTTGCTGTGAGTCAGAGACAATTCTATTGACCACACATAACAACAAAAATTAATTACTATTGGTCAATGCATGTTTATCACCCATCTCAACAAATCCCTTTTACACCATGAGTTTTACTTCACTTCCTCACCATTCATCCACTAATATCAGCCGCCTAGTGGGCTTTTATAACCCTTTCCCCTTTCTTCCACCTCCAATCACCCCTTCTTTTT
>NW_006399947.1:6015361-6022651 GCF_000299155.1 Elephantulus edwardii
CAAGTGAAACTTAACTTGAAATAATATATATCACATTTAAGTATGTGAACTGTTTGCAAATTATATTCTTTACCCAATCAAAATAGGGGTGAAAGATCACCCCTTCTTTTTCCTCTTTTGAACAGATAGATAGATATAGATATAGATATAGATATAGATATAGATATATAATTATATGAGATATAATATTTCTGTTTGCTATTTGCAATAATCATATGGTTCTTTCATCACTTCTTCCCAGGTTCACCCTCCCTTGTCCTGTTCTTTTACAGTATTCATTTACTGTACATTCTATTTCTACTACCCTGATTCCCTCTAAACCCTAGCCTGTTTACATGCAGCTGTAGCCGACGGGCACCTGTGCCACCACCGACCCCCACTAGACCGTGTCCGTCCACCCCTCCTCCGTGCTTTTCCACTGTAGGCCGGCCTACGTGGTGTACACAGAGTTAGTTGCTCTCCACCAACAAGTGCTACATGCGGGACCTGTGCATGGTGGATGCACCCGACCACTTCAGGAGGAAGCCAAGAATGGCCGGGGACTGAGGCCTTGGCTCGGCCAAACTGTGGCCTGTGGGAGAGCTGTAACCCGTGACTGAACTGTGTACAAAGTGCTCATGGCTTTTATACGTGAGAAACTTCGGAACTTTCGCTGTCAGTTCTTTATGTGTGATTTTGGGTGACTTCCGAGCCTCCATTTCCTCCTCTTAGCAAAGAGGGGATGATAGTAATAATACTTGGACTATAAATACGAGGCCATAAAATGTAGGGAACATGAGTGAATGCAAAGTACGTGAATCTGTGTTTGGTGCATGGCAGACACACAGTACACAGTGATTCATTACTGCTTTGTAGATCATGAGAATCAGTACAAGATCCTGCGAGTTCTTTTGACTATGGGAACACTGCAAGAGGTTCCCAATGAGGTCATAGCAGTGGGATGCATTCCTCAGATCTACGTTAACATCTATGCCTATGACATTTTAAAGTAAAAAAAAAAAATCTGACTTCCGTAGTCGTTTCTGGAGGAAGATGCTTTCATATCTTGTTTGCTATGGCCCTAGTTGGCCCCTCCCTGCCCAGGGGACAACTCCATCTTGCTGTTTTCACGCAGACATTAGATTGGGCTGCTCTCGGTAATCACGTGCATCTGCCCCAAGAAACTTCATCCTGGGGGTCTCTGTATATGCCCCCCCATTGTGCTTCCAGGAGGCATTCTCACTTCCTGGGCTGAAAGATTGATTGGTATGATTTTGTTTTCTAAACTTTGCCCTTCATCTAACCTACTATGTGTTGATTTGAATCTTTTTAATCCTGTCGTATATAGACCCTGTGAGTTGACCTTTTAGTTTGATGGCCCTCATGTGAGCAAAGGGGATGACTCCGTGAACATTTTGGCCATTTCTTTTTTGACAGCGCAGCTGGTCATCTGGGGCAAGGGTGATTATAGCCTCAAGTCAGTGACAATCCACAAAACGTTGATACCCTTTGCATCTTGGTTTTTTACTTATTTAATTTCATCCTCTAGTTTCCTTCTTAGGCACATGGGGACCACCTTTTGCTGCTCTCCACTGTAACCCTGGATTCAACTCAAGTGAAGATCTTCACAGTCTCTTCCTGCTTTGTTTAAAGAGTGGAAAAGACCAAACGTTCCTATTTGATACCTAATTATTAAAAAACAAATAATCTCTCCTCAGAAAATGGTGCTCCATTGGCCTAAACACATCTGGGCAGAATTTTGGCCTTTGCTTAAAACTGCAAAGTGAATCGTGCAATTTATAAACATGGGGCCAAACTCTGCCTCGGATCGTCTTCAGAGGCAATCTCTTCAGTCAAAGTCTAGGTGCCTTCTAAGACCATGGCCTCGTGTGTTGCCCAGTACTATGGTTTCACGTGTGCACAGCTGGGCATGTTCAGGCTGGCTCAGTTTGTATTGAACTGGTTCTAGTATTGAGCAGTCCAGCTTTAATTAGTGTTCAAGGAATGTCAGGGTACTTATGACTTATTTCTATTAGTAGAACTAGTTCCCTGTAATCAAATAGAATGAAATAGATTCTGAATATAATGCTGTCTTGCTGAGTTTAGACTTTAATTGGAGGGCTGTAGTAGTTCCATGGAAGAATTTTCTCCTTCCACGAAGAAGTCCTGGGTTTGATTCCTGGTCAGGACACCTCTACAGTGTGTCCACTACTCGTCTGCTAGCAGAGGCTTGCATGTTGCTATGATGCTGAACAGTTCCAGCAGAGCTTCTAGGCTAAGAGACTATAAAACAAGGCCTGGAGATCTGCTTTTGTAAATAGGCAATTGAAGTTCAGTAGAATATAATGGTGTAATCCTGTTGTGCAAAGGTTTACCACATGTTGAGGGTTGGCTTGATGGTAGCTAGCGCCTGTGCTCACATATTCTCCCCCCCTTCAGATCAACTTGCTCTTACCATTGTTTACTTTCTAAGTTTTTCTTTCCTTTTATTATTTACTAAAGGGCTAGAAAACATGTTTCTAACAAAGCTAGCATCCTATAGCATTTGTCATGATGGTAAAGTTAGGGTGGGATGATTGATTTAGTCCTCAGCATATTTGCTCCCTAACTTGATTTATAATTCCTTGTTCTTTGATTCAAGTGAAACTTAACTTGAAATAATATATATCACATTTAAGTATGTGAACTGTTTGCAAATTATATTCTTTACCCAATCAAAATAGGGGTGAAAGGGTATAAATAGCTTCTAATGTTTCTGTACAGAAATAATGTTAATCACTGTAACATTCTGGTAGTGTTTTAATGCAGTATTTAGTTTTTCATTGGGCTTTTTAAAATGTTAACTTTTAACATATCTGGTCAGGGATTGAGTCTGTTTGTAAAACCCACTCTGACCTCATGTATTACTACAAAGAAATAAAAGGTTATTTATATGGAGCTGGAAGGGATAGTATACTTTAAACTTACTTGAGAAAGCTAAATGTTTCACAGTATTATTGCAATATAATTTTGAGCTATTTCCTCAGCCTTCCCCCACCCCCACCCACCCGGTCTACATTTCTTTTTCCTTCTTTCACTGCTTGGTAAATTCTCTGCTAGTGTGAGACCTCTTTTTCAGACCTTGAAATTGGAATCTGGCCTAGTCATTAGCTTCTCTGAGCAGTGTCCTGTAAATAGATGCACTTCGAGCAGATTGCATGCATCAGGTGGTTTTCTTCTCCTTGTAGTCATCATGAAGTGTGGGACCTTGATAGTAAGACAAGTTTCATTATCAGGCAGCAGACTGCAAGCACTGAGCCCTGGGATGGGAGTGGTGAAAAACCTTAATATTGGATCTCTACGGGTGTAACATGCTCTCAGCATGGAGGCAGGCTTTTCTTCCAGGATGGAACATCTCTGCACTGTGATAATGTAAGTCTACCCAGTCAAGCTCCCAGGAACTGCTTAGAACTGCCCCTGTGAGGAAACAACAATTTCAGTATATTTTATTTTATCAGAATATTATAACTTGTAAAAAAAAACCCACCCTCAAAACAAATTGGTTTGACTTTATATTGTATTTTGAGAGTGGTCTTGTTCAGAGAGTTCTGTTTAAATATCAGCTCTTCTCTTTGTAATGCTCAAACTACACATACATATGCATTAAAAATAATATGTATATAAAAAAGGAAAGGGCTACTGTATTTTCTACATAGAAAACACCTAAGAAATACATCCATTTGCACACAATGAAAATATTGCAGTGAGATTCCAATCCAAAAAGAGTTTGTAAAGTTTGAAATAAAATGTGTAATATGTATATTATTTGCATAAAGTTCTAGTAATATTTTATAATGAGAAACTTATACTTGTTTTAAGAGGCAGTCTTCAGAACAGAGCAAGGAAACACTGCATGGTTCAAAATTGGGAAGGGCGTACGCCAGGGATATGTCCTGTTTCCATACCTTGTCAACCTGTATGCAGAACAGATTATCTGGGAGGCTGGGCTCTATAAGGAGAAATGTGGGGTCAAGATTGGTGGAAGATCTATCAACAATCTGCGTTATGCAGATGACACAACCCTGCTTGCTGAAACTCAGGAGGACCTGAAGCACTTGCTGCTGAGGATCAAGGACTGCAGCCTTCAATATGGATTGAGGCTCAATGTCAAGATAACAAAGATTGCCACCACTGGACCAGTTGGCAGCATCAGGATGGATGGTGAAGAGACTGAGGTTGCTCACAGCTTTAGTTTGCTTGACTCCACAGTCAACACTCTTGGCACCAGCAGCCAGGAAATTAAAATGCATATTGCAATGAGAAAGTCTGCTGTTAGGGACCTCTCCAAAGTACTGAAGAGCCATGGTGTCTCTCTGGAGAATAAAGTGCATCTGATACAGGTCATGGTCTTCACAATCACTTGTTATGCATCAGAGAGTTGGACAATGAGTAAGGAGGATAAAAGGAGAATTGATGCCTTTGAGCTGTGGTGCTGGAGAAGAGTATAGAGGGTACCATGGACTGCTAGGAAAACAAACAGATTCATCCTTGAGGGGGTTAAACTGGGCTGCTCCTTGGAGGCAAGGATTCTGACGCTTCATCTGTCATACTTTGGACATGTAAGGAGGGACCTTGGAGAGGGACATCATGACTGGGAGGGTGGAGGGACAGCGCAGGAGGGGAAGACTGTCTACAAGGTGGATTGATTCAGTGACTGGGATAATTGGGATGGGTGTGTCAGAGACAATGTGTATGGCACAGGATAGTGCAGAATTTAGGGCTGTTGTTCATAGGGTCACTATGAGTCGTAAGTGACTCAATGGCATATAACAACAACAACATTAAGGTAACTGATTATCATTGCCGTTTATTTTGTGTAAATGTGATTTAGTCCTGGCCTATCAATCTTAATGGATTTGTGTGGATTTACAGGAAAAGAGAACACATGAATTTCACCTGATGTGATGTACAGGAATCAGATTGATTACAACTGTGGAAGAAAGTGTTAGAGAAGTTCAATATCAGCAGTAAAAACTAGGCCAGGTGCTGATTGTGGAACAGGTTCTCTACTGTTCATATTCAAATTCAAATTAAAACTAAAGAAGGCTAAATCATATCCACAAAAATAAAAATTTGACCTTGAGTATATCTCCCATGAATTTAAAAACTAACTCAAGAATACATGTGAGGCCTTGAACACTAATGAACTAAAGGCAGATGAGCTGTGGGAGGGTATCAAGAATATCACTCGTGAAGAACGCAAAAGGTCACTATAAGAAGGAAGAAGAAGAAAAGAGCAAAATGGATGTCAGGAGAGACTGAATAGTGCACTAGAGTGCTGAGAAGCCAAACTAAAGGGAAGAAATCCAGAAGTTAAGGAGTTGAAAAGAATATTTCAAAAAAAAAAAAGAATATTTCAGAGATCTGCTTGGGAAGACAAGGCAAAATATTATAATGTGCAAGGAGCTGGAGTCAGAAAATCAAAAGAGCCAAACTCACTCAACATTTCTTAAGCTGAAAGAAATAAAGAATACATGCAAGCCATGAGTTGCAATGCTTAAGGATGCTATAGGCAGAATATTGTATGATTCAAGAAGCATTAAAAGTAGCATACAGACTTGTACCAAGAATAATTGGCTGACAAAGAATTTCAAGAAACAATATGTGAACATTTCTTCATTTGCTTGCTGGCCATCTGAATGTCTTCTTTGATGAAGTAACTGTTCATATCCTGTGCCCATTTTTCAATTGGGTTATTTACCTTTATCATCCTTAGTCATTATCCAGCTCTCTTATGTACAACAAGTAATTGCAAAGACCATAGTCTGGATCAGATGTATTTTAGTGCCTAGACTTACATAATTAGTCTTTAGTACTTTGAAGAGGTCCCTTTCAGCAGCAGACTTCCCCCATGCAATTTGTCTTTTGATTTCATGAATATTAGTGCCAAGAATGCTGATTGTGGAGCTAAGCAAACTGAAAGAGTTAACAATATCAATATCTTTTCTTTCATTGTGCTGCCAATTGGCTCAGTGGTGAGAATCTTTGTCTTCATGTTTTCAATTCATATGGATGACTATAGTCCTTGACCTTCTGCACCAAATACTTCAATTCTGTTTCAGCAAGAAAGGTTGTACTATCTGTGTACTGCAAGTTGTGGCTTACTCTCCAATTCTGATGCCACATTCCTCCTCATAAAACCCAGTTTATGAACAACAAATTGGAACCTTGATCCATTCTACATTTTCATCATTATCTCCAATGTACTTCGAAGAAGGAACATATATGGAGTTAGCAGCCAACGTCCATTTGGATTTAGGCCATTGTTGTAATCCCTCTGTCAAGCTATCCTGATCCTTCTGAAATTCTAAATTTCCCTTCATGGTATCTTTTTCAAGCATTTGTCTCTGCTGATAATTTGCTCACAATATATGAAGTGAAGTTTCACTATCGTTGCCTTCAAGGAGCAACTTTCTTGTTCTTCCTCTAAAATATATTTGTTTGTTCTTTTGACAATTCACAGCATATTCAGTATTTTTCTCTAGCATCACAATTTTTTTCTTTTTTTAAATTGTATTTTAATAATTTTAATGAACATTTACAGAGATTTTGGGTTTCCATTCGTTCATTGCTGCACTTTTCTCCCTGCCCAGCCCTCCCATCTGCCCCCACCCCATTTTGCTCCTTTCCTTGAAAACTAAAAGAAAAATTCTTTCTTTGATATACAATCCCCCCGCACCCCTCCCACCGCCTAAACTACACTCCAATATGCAACCTTAATTGTGGACTCTTGTGATAACTATAATACCCTATCACACATCGCTTTTAAATTATTCATTCCCTCATCTTCGTTATGCAGATGACACAACCCTGCTTGCTGAAACTGAACTTCCCTACAACATGCATGTTGTTATGCACCACTGAGTTGGAACAGACCCATAGCTGACCCTCCAGAGGACTTTCTGCACCAGAGAATTTTCAGAGGCAATAAATCACAGAGGAAGAAGTTGGTAATCATTCACTCACAGAACAATTGGCAGATTCAAATTGTATGCCTTTGGGATTGTAGCACAAGTTCTCACCACTAGGCTGCCACAGCTGCGTGCACGTGTGTTTGTGTGTGTGTGGTGACATCCATTTCCTAAACAAAATGCCCCTGGAAACTCTATGAACTTTGAGAATTGATAGTTATCAAAAGGCTTCAGGTCTTTTGTTTATAGGGTCGCTATGAGTAATGCTTGTCTCCACTGCAATCAACAACAATAGCTAGCTATCTATAGAGATACAGGAGATAGATAGATAGATAGATAGATAGATAGATAGATAGATAGA
>NW_006399947.1:6022751-6035794 GCF_000299155.1 Elephantulus edwardii
ATATCTATATATATATCTATATATATATAGATAGATAGATACAGAAATATCGATAGATAAATAAATAGATATACCTGTATATGCTATATGTATATGGACAATGGAAAAGAATAATAGAAGAATTATTATCTTTGAGTTGTAGTTTTGGAGAAAAGTATTCAATATCTGTGTACTATAACAAAAACATCTTGGAGAAAGCACAATCAGGAGTTACTTAGAGGCAAGTACTGTGAAAACTCATCTCACATACTTTGGTCTTATTATTAACAATGGTTATTCTTTGAAAAAAATATCATGTGTAGAAACATGGAGGGTTAGAGAAAGAAAGAATAAAACATCAACAACATAGACTGACACAGTGTCTTTAACAATAAATTCAAGTATATCAGACATTTTGAGGATGGCACATGAGAAGGCAAAGAAAAGTTCTGTTGTTCATAGGGTCATTATGGCTGGTAGTCAACTTAACAGTATCTATCAACAACAATATGCTTAAGCATCAGTTAAGAAACACCTAGTTTGCTATATTAAACTATGTGAATAGCAACAATTTGTAGAAAAATCTTTTTAATTGATTATTAAGAATTGATTTTTAAAATTTTTGCATAAAATTTCCTCGGTTATCTGAGAATTACTTGAAGACAAAAGATCTTCCTTTAAATCACTGCATGGAGAACAGGATATATAGTAGGAGCTATTTGTTTTACAGCAACTTTCTTTACAACATAGCAGCTTGAAACAACATACTTGAGGTCAGAAATCCTATAGCAGCTTATCTGAGTGACTCAGACAAGGAGTTTCAGTCAAGCTCAAACTACAGTTACCTTAAGGCTTTTCTAGTTGAATAATTGGTTGGTGAGAGGCTTCAGTTCTTCATCTTGTGGGGCTTTTTACATCATATTCACAACATGGTTGTAAATATGCATTTTTCAGAGCAAAAGGTCAATGAAAAGAGTTAAGCACAGAAGTTCTAATGACAATTATGAACCATCTCAGGGTCAAGCACCATCACTTACACTTTATTCTACTTGTTAAAGTGATCGTTTTTGTTATTGCACATTATTGAATCAGAACTGACCCTCTGGTGGGTCTTCAGAAGCAGTGAATTGCACAAAAAGCAACTGCCCAAATTTCTCCCACAGAACACCTGGGGAATTTGAACTCCTTGTCTTTGTGAATGCAGCACAGCTTCTTACCACTAGGTCACCATAGCTGGTAGGTAGTTCAATGGCCCAAAACATAAAGGGTGGGAACTCAAAAGTACACTTTATGCTCAAGAGGTCTTCGTGTCACTTCAGGATGTCTGAAAGTGTCATCTCACTAATGTCTAGAATGTCAAACACTTACATGTGCTTATGTGAAAACTTTACCTACACCAAAAGACTGTTATGTGAATAGAGAAAGTGAGCAGTGAATGACTTAAATTGGGAAAAAATGCGCTTCAGGGTTATATCATTTCTCCAAACTATTCAAGCTCTATGTTGAGCAAATTATTCAAGAAGCTGGACTCAATAAAGAAAAATGTTGCATCAGGATCAGAGGAAAACTTAACAATTAAAACACACACACACACACACACACACACACACACACACACACACACACACAAACTTCATAATACAGATGACACAACTTTACTTGCTGACAGTGAGGAGGACTTGAAGAACTTACTGCACAACATCAAAGACTACAGCCTTTATACGGATTGTATCTCCATGTAAAGAAAATAAATATTTTCACTATTGGCCCTAAAAGCAAATTCATGATAGATGGAGAAAAGATTGTAACTATCAACAACTTCTTCTTACTTAGTTCTATAATCAATGTATTTGGTACTAGCAGTCAGGAGGGAAGAGACACATTGTACGGGGAAAGTGTGCAGTCAGAGACCTCCCCAAATTATTGAGTAACAATGATGCTATTTTGAGGAAAAGATGCACATTATTCAGGCCATGGTCTTTTCAATCACTAGCTATACTGTTGAGAATTGGACAGTGAATAAAAGTGACAGGAGAAGAATTGTTTCCTTTGAAAAGTGGTATTGGAGAAGAGTACTGAACATTCTATGGACTGCCAAAAGTCTTGGAGAAGGTGCAACCAGAATGCCCTATGGAAAGCAAAGACAAGGCATGATAGTTCTAACCTCTTTACATTCTTTCCAATATTACTTATTGTCCTATTGTACTTTGCTATTGCTACTGGGGTCAGTTGATATCTCATTTTTGTTTTGACTCCATGTTCATAGATGAAGACTCAACACAGCGGAAATGACAATTCTACCCAAAACAATCTATATGTTCAATGTAATTGGACCAATTAATCTAATCTAGAATCTTGCTCTGTTGCACTGTCCATTCACCCTCCCAAGCATGACATCCCTCTCCAAACACTGATTTCTCCTTGCAACATCCCCAAAGTTTGTCAGACCGAGCTTCAGAATCCTTGCCTCCAAGGATTTCACCCTAGCGAGGATAAACCTTGTTGTTCTTGTAGTGGTCCATGGTATATTCAATACTCTCTTCATCACCACAGTTCAAGAACATCAATTCTCCTTTTATTATTCCTAGTCCTTGTCCAGCTTTCTCTTTTTTTAAGTAAAATTGTTGTTTTATATTAGATTACTTAAAAAATTTGTATACATCGTTTTCCACATCTTTATCTTTCCTTTACCCATCCCTCCCTCCCCCCATCATATGCAACCCCTGATTAACCACTCCACCTCTATTCCATCTCACCCCCCCATCCTCACCAGTTTCCTCCCATCATCCTCCCTCCCTCAGATACTCATACATGTTCTACAATAATGGTCTTATACAGTATTTGTCCTTATCCATCTTTCTGATGCATAGCAAGTAATTGGAAGGACCATGGCCAACACCAAAACCAAATTGATTTTTTAAGGGGACAGAAAGGCAAATGACAACTTTATCTGGAAAGGAAAAAGACTGTGAATAAGTAAACCAGTCCTAAAAAATAAAAAATGAAGTAGAAGCACAATATTTCCTGATGTCAAAACTTACTACACAGCTGTAATAACCAAAACAACATGATATTGGTACAATTGCAAACACCTACACCGATGGAATAGAATGGAGAACCCAGAAATTAACCCATCTACCTATAGTCAGTTTGTATTTGACAAGGAGGCAAATTCTATCAAATGAGGAATCAACAACCTCTTCAACAAATGGTGTTGGCAAACTGGACATCCCTTCAGAAAATTGAAAAAGGAGCCACATCTCATACCATACACAAAAAACAACTCAAGGTGGATCAGACACCTAGGGATAACAAAACATAAAGATTGTAAGAGACAAAACAGGACCAAATTTAAAAGCCCTAACATATGGCATAAATGTGCTTTTAAATACAGCCAGAAAAGTAAAACTAGAAACGGACAAAATTGACCAACAGTACCTTCTAAAAATTAACTCCCTTGTGCATCAAAAAATTTTTTTCCCCAAACTTACAGACTTGGGGAAAAAATCCAAACATTTGGCATTGCGGTTTTAGACAAAGGTCTCATAAAATACTTACTGTAATGTCTCCATATGAAAAACGCTATAATTCAACAGTAAAATTGGTAAAAGATTTTTCATAAAGAAAAACACTCAGATAGTCAACAGATGCTCAAAATCACTGGCAATTAGAGAGATTCAAATCAAAAGAACCACAAGATAACATTTAATCCTGTTTAAATGTTAGAAAAGAGAGACGGAAAGAAGGCACACACATGAAGAGAAGGAAAAAAAGTATAGAGAGACAGAAGATTGATCCATGTGATGAAGGACTTGGGTTGCCCCTGTAAGACAAGAATCACCTGAGGCTCCTAGACACAGACAGAGACAAGAATGATTTTTATGCAAGAGGATTTTGGGAGAACTTGGCCCTCCATACACCCTGAATTTGGACTACTTATCACTAGAACTGAGCCAATATATTTACATTCTTATAAATCATATAGTTTATGATGGTTTATTACAGCAATTCTAAGAAACTAATTGAAGTTGGGATATTTATATTTCTTAAAAATATTTAAGCCTTACACAGTAGCTAAGCATTATTTAATCACTTTCAAAAGCTATGCATTTTTCTTTCATAAAGTAGTTTTCAGCCTCTCTCCCTATTCTCCCTATTTTTCCAATTTCTTTGCTGGCTTCCAAGGGCTGGGGAACTAAAAATGTTTGATCAAAATTACCTCTTCCTTTTACATTATTTTTGACAGAATTTTAGAAACAAAAAAGGTGAACAATTAATGACTTTCTATTTGGGTTGGCGAAAGCACTTCTCAAATCTCACTGTTCTTTTACTAATGCTTCTTTACTTTAAGAGCTTTATGTAAGTTCCAAATCACTTTTCAATTACTTAATTAAAAGTCATCTGGGAGAGCTTACTGGGAGAGCAGTGAAGGGAATCAGGATAGGAGGTGGAAAAAAAGAAGAAGAAAAAGTGTAGGAGGAAGCATATTTAGATCAATGCTTCTCAGTCTCAGCACTTTTGAAATTTTGTTCTTGATAATTCCTTACTATTAATTGTATTGTAGAGGGATTTTCCTGTGTATATTAGAAATTTTAGTAACATTTCTGATCTCTAGTGACTAGTCCAGGGATGTGTCCTATCTCTATAACTTTTCAATCTATATGCAGAACAGATCATCAGAAAGACTGAGATCTATGAGGAGGAATATGGCATCAGGATTAAAGGAAGACTTATCAACAACCTATGTAATGCAGATGATACACCTTGCTAGCAAAGCCTGAGGAGGACCTGAAGCACATGCTGCAGAGTATCAAGGAATTAAGCTTTCAATATGGATTAAAGATCAATATAAAGAAAACAAAGATTCTCACCACTGTACCAATTGGCAGCATCATGATAGATGGTGGAAACTGAGATTATTGACAGCTTCAGTTTGCTTGGCTCCACAATCAACACTCTTGGCACCAGCAGCCAATAAATCAAAAGACAAATTTCACTGGGAAAAAAAATCTCCTGTCAGGGACCTCTCCAGTGCACTGAAGAGTAACGGTATCAGCCTGGAGACTAAGGTGGAACTGTTCCAGGCCATGGTTTTCCCAATTACTTGCTAAATATCAGAGAGCTGGACAATGACTAGGGACGAGAGAAGGAGAATTGGTGCCTTCGAGCTGTGGTGCTGGAGAAGAATATTGAATATACCATGGACTGCTCAGAGAACAAATGGATTATTCCTGAAGAGCGTGAAACCAGACTGACCCTTGGAGACAAGGATTCTGGGGTTCTGTCTGACATACTTTGGGGCTGTTTTAAGGAAGGACCAGTCTTTGGAGAGGGACATTATCCTTAGGAAGGTGGAGGGACAGCAGAGGAGGGGAAGATCCTCCATGAGATGGATTGGCTCAGTGACTGGAGAAATGAAGGTAGGTGTTTCGGAGACAATAAAGTTGACTTAGGATAAAGCAGGGTCTAGAGCTGTTGTATATATGGTCATTATGAGTTGCAAGTGACTCAACGGCACATAACAACAACAATAGCGACTAGACCAAAATATTCCCTCTCAACATCCCGTGCCTCCCACTGGCCTTGAGCCTTTGGTTTGCACAGGCACTAACACCAAGGAAGCCAACCACCTCCTACCTCAGACCTTTACTGTACTGGCACCAAGGAGCTGGTGTCCACCAATGCCATATCTCCAACCTAGTGGGAACAAAGCTAAAGCTGCAAAGCAGACTGCCTCTTGGCAGTCCTGAGGCCTCAGCCAGAGATGAGGCTGCTGAGAGCCTCCCGACATCACCACATCTCTAGGCTCACTGCTTTTTATTGTTTCCTATTAGGTGTATATCACTTATCTATCAGTTTGTAATTTTAGGGAAGTGTTTTGTATATCACTGTTTACTTTATGGCTTAAGTATGTATAAGCTTGCTTGTTTAAAATTAACTGTTATGAGTATAGAGCCTGTCTGTCAATTTTTTGCCCTATGGTGATTTGATTTCCTAGACAGACTAGGAAACATAATTGTAAAATGGCAGGTTAGCAAAAACTCTATGAACAATAGAAGAACATCGTTAGAAATAGCAAAGGAAGCAGAACCCAAATTGGAATTCATTCAAAATGCAAACATTCATTAATAATTGGAATATGGGATGTACAAAGAATATATCTAGGAAAATTAGACTTTGCCAAAATGAAATGGAATGCATAAGAATCAGTAATCAAGCTATTAATTAGCTTAGACGTTCTAACACAGTGACTAACATTGGTCTCAAGTATATTAGAGATTTTGAAGAAGGTACTGGAAAGGGAAAGTTTCAGATTCTTCATTCACAGGGTCACTATGAGTCACAGCTGTCTTGGTGGTGTCTAACAACCACAGAGACCTGTGACAATGACAAATATCTCCTGACCTTGCCAGTAGTCCTGAGAAGAAAAGGAGAGGCAGACTCACCTTTAAGAATCATTGATTTTATAGTCTAAATACTTCACCAATAACCCAAATATTTCTTTCTCTTTCAGTCATCTCTAGCCAGATAAAAGCCAGAAACCTAGAATGCAACATCCACTTAATATGTTAAGATATATTAATTGAATATCTGCTTGAATGAATTTCCTGGTTTGGGGCTAGAATCTGCAAAGCCCTACTTCAAAAATCATACAGTAGTCAAGTAGGGAAAACAAATAATGAAGTTGTTGGGAAAATGTAATTAAAAAGAACAAAATAACCTACTACAAACAAACAAAAAAAAAAACAAGCAAACAACAAAACAAAACACAGAAAAGTAAAAGTGTCAAACCAGAATATAGTGCATCATAAGTAATCTTCTAAAGAGATTGAAAAAAAATGGAGAAATCTTTCCTGTTAAAAGATGCATTTATACTGGATATGGAAGAATGGCTACAATCCACTATATTCATGATTTCGAGTTAAAATTGCTAAGTTTCCAATATCTTTATTACAGGATATCTGAGGTTTAGCTGATCTCTTTCCATGGAACCAACAGGTAGAAGAGGATTATGAAAAGTAATTTAGTAAAGGGGTTGCTGCCTTTTTTTTTTAATTAGAGTTTAAATTTGCATATTGCTCAAAGAGGCAATATTTTTTACAATTAAATGTTATGTAAAGTGAGTTCAGGAGTCTGTGAATTAGCCAAACTAGTAAAGGAAAGGATAGCAGTTTGAACCTACCCCAAGGCATCTCAAATTAAAGGTTTGGTGAAAGATTAACCATTGAAAAACAAGCACAGTTCAACCCTGATATAGAGGACACAGAATAGACTAGATAGTAACAGATATTAGTCTTAAAGAGATGTAACAATGATGGATATGGGGCAAACATTAGATCCTTTAAAGTCCATTAATAGGAAAGTTGGCATAAATTAGATGCACATTGTTATTGTTGTTATGTGCCATCGAGCCACTTGGAACTCATAGTGATATTATGTACAATAACTCTGAACCCTGCTCTATTCTGAGCCAATCTCACTGTCACTGATAATAAGCCTACTTGCATTAACTCACTACTGTGTCAATCCATTTCATCTGGGATCTTCCTCTTCTGTGCTGTCACTCCACCTTTCCAAGTATGATGTCCTTAGGTGAGACAGAGCTTCAAAATCCTTGCCTCCAAGGAGCAGCTTGGTTTCACTCCCACCAGGACAAATCTGTGGTCTCTTGGCAGCCCATAGTATGTTCAGCACTCTTCTCCAGCACCGTAACCCAAAGGCATTGTCTTTTCTATCATCTTTAGTCATTGTTCATCTCTCTGAGGGATAGCAAGTAATCGCAAAGACCATGACTGGAGCAGGGACAACTTTGTATCTAGACTCATTATTCTTCAGCACTCTGGAATGGTCTTGACAGCAGATTTTCCCTAATGCATTTCATCTTTTGATTTCCTGACTACTGGTGACATGAGTGTTGATTGTGGAACCAAACAAGATGAAATTATTAACAATCTTAATCTCTTCTCCATCTAACATGATGCTGCCAATTGTGCCAGTGATGAGAATCTTTGTTTTTTTTAATATTGAGTTTCAAACCATATTGAAAACTGTAGTCCTTGACCCTCTGCAGCAAACACCTTAGGTTTTTCTCAGTTTCAGCAAATAAGGTTATGTAATCTGCATATCACAGGTTGTTGATCAATCTTCTTCCAATCCTGATGTCATATCCTGCTCATAAAGTCCAGCCTCCCCATAATCTGTTCCAGATCCCTGATGCAGTCCCCCTTTCTCTGTTCTGACGACTGCTTCCTGGTCCAAGAATAGGTTTCAAAGAAGCACTATTAAGTGTTCTTGGACTCCCATTTTTTTCTGTTTGTTTGTTTTGTTTTTGTTTTTTAAAAATAATTTTAATGAACATTTACAGAGAATTTGGATTTCCATTCATTCAATGCTGCACTTCTCTCCCCACCCAGCCCTCTCTCCCCCCACTCCCCAGTTCACTCCTCTCTTTCAAAAGTGAAAGAAAGACTCCCTCCCTGGTACACAATCCCCCCGCACCCCTCCCATCGCCCCAAGTACATTCCACTACGCAAGCTTAATTGTGGACTCTTGTGATAACCATAATACCCTATCTCTTTTAAATTATTCAGTCCCTCAGAGTCAGCCACCATTTGTTGTGATCCACACAGTCAAGTGCCTTTGCATAATCAATGAAACACAGATAGACATTCCTCTGGTATTCTTTGCTTTTAGCTAAGATCCCACAGGCTCTTCTACAACCAGCTTGCACATCTGGAAGATCTCCATTCTAACTTTGGATAATCTTCAAGATGATCTTGCTTCATATTAAAAAAAATTAATAATATTTTCTAACAATGTCCATTCTCTCTCAGGTCACATTTTTTTTTAAAAAAATACGAATAAATACTGATCTCTTTAAGTCAGTTGGACAGATAGTTGTCCTCAAGATATTTTGGCACCATTTGGTGAGTGGTTTCAGGGAAGCATCTCTATTACGAATTAAAAAAAAAATCCCTGAAATAAGAGGATAGGAAAACAGTTTCATTCCAGCAAGAATAGTAGGGGTGTCTAATAAAAGGCAGACCTAGGCCACCAGGAAAGCTGGAACTCAAAAGAGTACCTTTAAATTCTTCATCCTGCAGAGATATGAGAGAAAGATACATAAAGTGGATGTTGTTTCTAGGTGCCCTTGTGTCAAGTATGACTCATAGCGACCCTATGAACTAAAGATCTATCCTGTGCCATTCTCAGACTTCCTGACACACAAGAGCCCACTGTAGCAGTCACCTTGTCAATCTACCTGGTCAAGGGTCTTACTCTCTTTCTCCGACCTTCCACACTTCCTAGCTTCATGTCCGAGGAATAGGACCTGCTAATAACATTCTCAAAGTATGTGAGCTGAAGCCTCATAATTCTTTCCTCCAGAGAACAGTCTGGCTGCACCCTCTCCAAGGCACATTCTTTTGGCCATCCACAGGATGTTCAATGCTCTTCTCCAACATCCTCGCTCAAAGACATCAACTCTTCCTCTGTCATGCTTATTAATTGCCCAGCTCTCAGATGCATAGCAAGTGATTGAAAAGATTATGACCTGAATCATAATTTAGAGATATTTCTAACTGTAGATTTTCCCAGTACAATGTGTGCCCTTACTTCCTGACTGCTAGTATGAAAGGTGTAAATTGTGAATCCAAGCAAGATGAAGCTGTTGACTGTTTCAATCTCCTCTCTATCAGGCATGATGTTTGTGTGACTTTACACATAGAGTTCACCTCTTGGACAGCATAAGGATCAGTTTTACTATATTTGTGGAAGAAATCGTTGGAGAAACTCAATCTCAGCAGTCAAAACTAAGCCAGGGGTGGATTGTGAGTCAAACCATCAATTACTCATTTGAAAGTTCAAATTCAGGCTGATGAATATTAAAATAAGTTCACAGGAACTTATGATCTTGAATCAATTTCATCTGCATTTCATGATCATGTTAGAAATACGTTCTAGGCATTGAACACCAATGATTAAAGACTAGGTGAGTTATGGGATGGTATCAAGGATATATCATCCATGAAGAAAGCAAAAGGTCATTACAAAAACACAGAAGAAAGAAAAAACAGATGTCAGAAGAGACTCTAAAAATTGCAGTGGGACTAAATCAAAAGGAATACATGCCTAAGTAAAAGAGCTAAGTGGAAGATTTCAAAGGGTAACTGAAGAAGACAAAGCAAAGTATTATAATCATATGCGCAGAGAACTGGAAAATGGAAGAATAATGCACAAATAATGAAATGACAAACAAATGTCTCCGCAAGTTCATCCTCATCTAACTCCTAAGCACAAGGTACTTCTAAGCAGAAGTACAGAAATCACACACTAATCAAATAGTTAGTAGTTCAAATGTACCATCTGCCCAGCAGGAAAATGTTGTAGTGATGTGTTTTTGTAAAAGATTTAGAGCCATGGAAACTCTAGATGCTGTGACATATCTCTACAATGTTATTATAATCAAAATCAACAACAATGAGCTTGGCTTTTGTTTGTTGTTTTGTTATATTTTTGGTCTGTTGTGTTTTGGTTTGATGATTTTTTTTTAACCTGTCAAGCATGGTATTGTAGAAAAAAAAAATTTTGAAAGCAAAAATCAGATATGCAAAATTGGCCTTAATGACCAGGTATCTTCAGGTTACAAAATCTCCTCTTATCATCATGGATTTTCTCCTCTGAAGGAGATTTGAGTAGCCTAATAATGTGACACTCTGTGTCACTGATAAAATAATACCCTACCCACAGTCTGAAATATAGCCAGCGGCCTCTTCTAAATTCAAGGTTCAGAAGCTGGGGGCTTCCTGAAGCACTTTTAAAACTACAGAAATGAGCATATGTTCATTTACCCAGAGTCTGCTAAATTTCAAGGCAATTACAGAACATACTTTTAAAAAAAATATAATTGCCTTATGTAAGTACACTTGGAGCTATTTCTACATCTGGAAGGTTCTTTGCAGCCTTGTGGGATTATGTCTTATATGACAGACCAACATGGCAAGGTAACCTACAGGCAGTTAAAACTGCAAAATCCCACGTTTCTGAACAAGAAGGGAGAAGTTAAATTAACTATGTCAGGAAAATAAGAAGAGTATTTTGATGGACAGATAAAAACATTATGTGAATGGGATAAAGGAGAAGGCCTTTCAGTTTCCAATAGAATATAACATCTCTTCTTTACACTAAGCCGACTTGGTTGTGTAAGAGGACAATTGTTTTTCTGAAGTATCACTTGTAGTGTAAGACACCTGGAATTTGATGGAGAAATACAAGGAGGTCAAGTTCTAGAATTGAAAAGGTTTATTTAAAAATAGTAACTATAGTTTATGTTTTGCAAGATACTGACATAAACACACTGTAAAATAAGTAAGTCTCTCTTGGAAAGGGTGAAACCAAGTCTCTCCTTGGAGGCTAGGATTTGGAAGCTCCGTTTCACATACTTTGGCCACATGGTCAGGAGAGACTGGTCCTTAGATGATGACATCATGCTCAGAAGGGTGGAGGGACAGCACAGGAGAGGAAGCCCCCAGATGAGATGGATTGATACAGTATCTTGGGCACTGGCACTGGAGGTTGATGTGTTGGAATAAGTAAGACTGGCTTAGTATAGGGAAGGTCTCAGAGGTACTGTACATAGGTTCACAGTAAGTCCCAGGCAACTCAAAGGCACATAACAACAACATAACATATTTGTTGTTTTTATTTAAGCCTCCTGTTTAGAGTCAACAAGACCTTTGGGAGGGGCTTTGTATTTAAAAGTCGGTTTTATTAGATTTTGGAGGAACATTCTTCTAAGTGATACAGCACTCTTCTGTCAATATGCTGTACTGAGGAAACCTGTGGTTGCTGTGATTCTGAACCTTATGCCATTTGGATGTGAAATGGCATAACCGTTTTCCATGGTGGACAGTGTTTGGTGGAGCTCCCAGTTTAAGACAGGTTTGGAAGCAGGAGTGGCATTCATTTCCTATGCAATTACCTCTGGAAACTCTGACTTTGAGAAATAGTAGTTATAGAAAGGCTTGGGGTCACTATGAGTTGTGTTCAACTCCATGGCAATCAACAACAACAACAATTAATATCATAGGAATAAAAACAAATATATAATTATCACTAATGTTCGTGTTTGCAGATGAATAAAATGAGGTTCAAAGAATAATACATAAGCATATGTGAATAAAGGTTGGTCTAAAATGCACTTAAAAGGACAGTGCTCCATAGGAATTTTCCACAGATATGACCTTGTAGAAACAGATGGTCAGGCCTTAAGAACTAACCTAATTTGTAGCTGAGTGCTTAGCTGTTTTTACCATGCAGGAGTGCCTTAAAAATAGCATTTAAGTTAAATATCAAACAAGTAAAGAAGCTTTCATTCTGTCCTTCTTCATTGCCAAATACCAAGCATATGCTGAGGAACAGCAATGAGGTGTGGAAATGGTTTACAAAAGAATTTAAAAAGGTAACATGACGTCATAGGAGTTGCTGGCCCTTACTTCTTAAGTTTTTGAATTTTACTCTAGAGATTTTACTATATTTCTTGGTATCAAGGCTTTGTGTTGTAGTCCATGAGGTTGTATCCGGACTTGTAAAGCCTTTCTAGGTCTCTTCACCAGTTTGAGTTTCAGATCTTTCAGGAATAAGAATCTGATACCTAGAGTGTTGTTTTTCTAAACTGTAGTCATTAGTAACTATGTGTTCCAAGGATTTCTAATGTATTATTACTTCAAGTGTTGAAATGACTCGATTATCTAAAATTGCATATATGATACTTCTACAGCAAAATAACAGAAACACATGACATGGATAAATTTCTGTTAAGAAAACCCACAAGTTGTTGTTGTTGTTGTTATACAATGTCGAGTCACTTGTGACTCACAGAGACCCTATGTAGAACAACTTTGAATCTTGCTCTATCCTGTGTCAGTCTTAATGTCTCTAATACACCTACTCTCAATACCGCAGTCACTGAATCAATCCATCTCATCAAGGATCTTCCTCTCTTGCACTGTCCCTCTGCCCTCCCAAACATTCTCCAAGGACTGGACATTCCTTGCAGGATACCT